>NC_143575.1:51879946-52041057 GCF_048544385.1 Mastigoproctus giganteus
CCTGGTCCACCAAACCAATGATATTTTAAATTGATGATAAATTTATCTTCCCTACAATAAGTTTCGTCAGGAGTCGGATATTTGCGGTTGCAATCTATATTTTCCATGGGGTTAGGCTGAGGTTGAAATGGAAGATCGATCTTAAGATAGTGAATACTATTTCAATTAGCCGGTTAACTCATCTCAGGATCCAATACTTGAGCCCATAGTACCTGCTGAGTTGTGCTTGAGGAGCTCAGGACCAAATAACTGAAGCATAGAACGGGATCGGAAAGAGGCATCTTTTGATGTACTGTGTCATTAAGAACATAATATCCAGTGCTTCAACTACGATGTACAGTATACGGATAGAATAAATAATTGCCTGATTTCTGTTGGGCTGATTTTAATGAAATTTGGGGTCTCGACAAATAGTTATAACAGAGTGAAATATAAAATTTGATTATAATTCGTAAGGAAGGCCGTTCACTGGGAGTAAGGTTATTTATATACGGACGAGGAAAAAAGAAACAATAATTGCCGGAATTAGAATGCTGCAATTAAAGATTCTATTCTATTCTATTCAATTCTAGTTCGATTTTAATGAATTTGAAAGGCTCGACAAATATTTCTAAAAGGCACAAATACAGAATTTCACGAGAATCCGTCTACTTGGAGCCTTGTTACATGCGGACGGACAGAAATATGAACAGACTTGGTGAAGACAATAGGCGTATTACGCATATATGCTAACGCACCTAATAACGTTTCTGTTCATACTCCAGAACGAATATAGATAATCTCTGGTTTCATTGAAATAACGAAAATTAAATTTAATATATTCTTATGGAATTAATATATTATTACTGGTCTTTGATAAATGCACAAACAACCTGATAAGTGCTTGAGGACCACAGATTAAGAAACATTGTTATGAAACATATTTTGGATGTTTCTAGGGGATGTGTCGCTAGCCTTCAACCACTTTCATAATCTATGCAGGTGCTTAGAAGTGCTCCTATACCCCAGTGGGCATCATTTACATTTGAACTTTTTATAGCTTCATTAATAGCATGTAAAATCGCTATGAGATCATGTATTGCAGTCAGTGGGACCATATTCTCAATTCATCAGCAATGACATTCCATTCATGGCTTCATTCTCGACCACTGCGTCTTCCTCCATTATTTGTGCAAATGTCATTGCCATTGTATAATTAATTCATTTGCAGTAAATTATCCTTAAAGTGTGTTAAATATTGATAAACAGTCTTTAGTGCTCTTTAAAGATAAAAACTACTATTAAACTATGCGTGATGTGTCTGTAAATTGCATATGTGTGTTCTCTGGTCGATTTGCCTGCTTTGCTGGACGAAATACCCCAGTTTTCCCGAGAGGGGAAAACCTTGCTATCTACGCCTGAGACCGAAAAAAAAAGGCCATAAAAGTTCTTCGCTTCATCGACGGGATTCGAACACTGGCCTTTTCTACCAGGCGTGGGAGAACGGTGATTAAAACTACTGTTTTTCCCGGGGCGTTAAAGATTACAAGGAATGTAGTTCAAACATAAACATCTAATGTAAATGCTAATAAGTATTATAGAATAGAATAGAATAGAATCTTTAATTGCAGCAATGATAGACATACAATTAGTCCCGTCACGGCATGGTGGTGCCAGGGGTTAACAAAACATATTTACAAAAGAGATACAAATGAGAAAAACATAAGTCACATCAGATTATTCACAAAGCACAGTTTTACATTTTCAGTTCGACGAGGATACCCTTCCTGTATTTTTTATTATTGACCACTTCTTGGAGGTCCCCGTCGATGGCTTGCAGTGAGGGCAGCATTTGCTTTGGCAGGAATCTGTCAGTTAGTACTAGCCGGTTACGGTTTGCTAGCAGCTGTGCTGAAGACCGGAGATAAGGAGGAGGAATGCGCCAAGAGCAGTGATCCCAGAAGTTCGGCTCTGTAATTTTACCGGTGGCCATCTTGATGGTGAACAGCAGCCTTCTTTCTGCGATGTAGGACCGGAGCCTGCGTAGTTGAAGAGCTTCTGCTAACTGCGTTGATCTGAGAGCTGGGGGAAGGTGGAGTTTGCTGTTGGCCCATTTTAGAAGCCAGAATTCGGCAGAGAATATTCTTTTGATGTTGGATTCGGCGGCCGAGGCCCATATCTCTGAAGCATACAGTATTGTCGGGTAAAGGATTGATACGATGTATCTTTTTACCAGTTGTGGGTCGGTGGTGTGGAGCAGCTGTTGTTTGGCGACCCAGCGTAGTGAGTTCAGCCTCGACTGTATGAGGTTTATGTGATCGTTGAAAGATAGTTTGGAGTCGAAAACGACCCCCAGATCTTTGTGTGTTTGAACACTTGGAACTGAGGAGCCGTTAAGCACAGGCTCCAACGTTGTTGGGCTGCCCTTTAGAGAGTAAGTTATTTGTGCTGATTTTAGGGGGTTGATTTAGAGGTTGAAGGTATTGAGGTAGTCAGCCATGTCCTGCAGTTTGCTAGTGATTTGCTGAGTGATTTCGGCTGCCGAGTTGGATGGCGATATTTTAGTAAGGAGCTTGACATCGTCAGCATATGTGATCCAATTGCACTTATTGGTCACAAATGGCACCATGATTGCTGAGAAGAGAATGCCAGACAGGAATCCCCCCTTGAGGTACACCGGCAGTTATGTGGCGCGTGAAGGTCTTTGTTCCGATCTTTAGAACAAGGGTCCTCTTCGATAGGAGAGATTCTAGGAACCAGAGAACATCGCCGCGAAAATTGAAGTAGTTTTCTAAGAGACGTAGGAGATTAGGTATATAGATGGCATCAAAAGCGGAATGGATGTCAAGATATATAACTGACAATTCCTGTCTTTGTTCGAAGGCCTCTAAGATGTGCAGAGTGGTTGTTACAAGGTTAGTTATAGTTGACCTTCCTGATATCCCATAGTGTATTTGCTGAGGACTGTCACGGAGAATTTGATGGGTGACAGACGGTAGCAATGCTTTCTCCAGAATTTTTAGCAATACAGAGGCGCAGGCGATGGGCCTATGTTGGCTTGGGAGCGTCGATTGTTGGTGCTTAGGAAGGGGCCAGACAGAGTACCTGTTCCACTGGGGTGGAAAGAAATGAACTTCGAGGCATCTGTTGTATAGGTTGAGGAGTGAGTCGATGATTAAGACACTTAAACATTTGATTATGAACTGGGGGATGCCATCTTCACCGGTGGTTGTTGTGAGAGGGAGAGTATTAATGGCCTGCATCAGTTGTTGCTTGGAAATTCGGATCGTAGCGAGACTATCAGTGAGATGAGAGCGGTTGAGGAGTGGCCGATTAGGTAGAGCTGGAGGTTGATTAGAAAATCTGGCGACGTAGTTGAGCCAGTCAATTGGGTCTATGTTGCTGGAAGAACTAGCCTTTGTTTTGTAGAATGGTTTTCCCCTTTTTAGGGTTCTTTCGAGGTGCTTTTTAATTGAAGCTGATTTGTTTCTGTTGAATTCGGCCCTGGCTTTGGAGAATGAAATGCGGTCTTGGACATCGCCGGAAGCTTTCCATTTGGCGTGTAGTAATTGTTTGTAGTGGAAACTTTGGTTCAGCTGGGGAGTCCACCATGCTCTGGAGCGCGGAGTAATGGTGACTGTCTTGGTAGCGGTGTGAAGGGCTATGGTATTGATCCATTTGGTCATTAAATCGATTGCGAGGCTCAGTTCACATCCATCTAAGATGTTCCATGGGACTGTGGATGCGGCTTCAATGCAGAGTGCTGGATTCAGAAATTTTGGGGCAGTGACCTTTTTCACAGATTTGGTTTTGGGGGTATTGAAATATTTTTTGGGTAGAAGAGCTGTAAATATGATTGGTTGGTGGTCTGATTGAAACATGTCGGCTGTGGTTTCTTCGACTTGGCATGTTGCAGAGGAATAGACTATGTCCAGTAGGTTTCGGTCTCTCGTTGGCTGGTAGTTAACTTGGAATATTTGGATTGATTGGAGAGATTCTGTGAGACGACTTTTGAGGTGTTGGGTAGATGGCGGAAGATTGAAGTCCCCACATACGATGTGAGTGGCTGCTGGGTGGAGATTATTTATTAACCAGTTAGTGGCTGCATCAATGGCCATCATAGTTGGCGTTGGAGGAAGGTACAGGGATGCGACGTCTATAGTGGTACCTTGATATTCCAGAGTTATCATTAAGGCTTCCACGTCTTGAGAGATATTTGAGACAGAGTGTATGATGGAGAACTTTGTCGTATTGAAAATTGTAGCAACTCCACCTCCTCTGCGGTTATCGCGAGAGGCAGCCAGTACATGAAAGCCTGCAGGAATGGAGCAGCTGATATCTGTCTGGTTCGCCTCTAACCACGTTTCAGCGAGGCACAATATGTCTAGTGAGTTTGAGAGTAGAATCTCTTCCAGTGTATTAAGTTTATTTCTTAAGGACCTGATATTCTGGAACATTACGCGGATGGTAGGAGAGGTTGTAATGTTTATCCTCACAGGAGGGAGCCTTGCTTCCCGGCTGTGAACAAGTAGAGGCTCTCAATAATGAGAGATCAGGACAGGGATGAGGCGACCTCGGGTTCTCTCGCGTTGGAGGATGGTATTACCAACCTTGGGCGGAGTTTGTTCCAGTATGTTGGTGTGGGAAGATTCTGGTGCTGGCATCCTTTCTGGCAGGCAATTATACTCGCCAAGTCAGCTGGGACTTCGGTGGGAGTACTTTTGTCGGATCTGAGTAGTCGCTTTAGGTTTCGAGGTTGATTGATAGTGAACAAATGGCCTGATCCTCGTTCCGACAGGCCAAATGGCGACGCTTTCTATCAGGTCTACTTGCTGTCGGCTACAGTCAATTTTGAATGCAGCATATTGTTGACTCCTAGTTTGTAGTTTATGTACAGTTGGCCGTAGATTCAGCTCTTCATATATAACCTGTTTGACTAGTTCAGGGGTTGTGCATGGATCCAGTCGAGATACGAAAAGGCTGGTTGTACTGTTTCTGATAGTGTCTTGAGTCCTGAAAGCTCGTAGCTTGGAGTTTATTGCTATGCCGTACTTTATAGAGTTTCTCTGAGTGCCGGTTTCTTGTCTGGTATCGCCGTTTAGTGAAGCTGCTACAGATTGGGCAGTGTTGTTATCGTGGTTGCCATTCGTCTGATTTTGAATTATGTCGATTGAGCTCGCTTGGGCGTTGACGTGGCTTGATGAGATTGTCGGTATATTTTCTTGACTGCGTTGGGAAGTCAGCGATGGGTTTAGGTCACTGTGATGGATTGAAGTTTGTAGGGAACTGTGCAATTTTATCGCGGTGCATGTTGGAGCTTGACCTTTGATGGTTTTGCCACTATTGCTCACCTCGGTGGCCAGGATTTCTGCGTATGACTTATCCCGGGGGGACTCTGAAGGTTGCGCATCATGGATGTTTCTTAGGGCTGTGCAGCCATGTTGGGGTGATGCTGATGTATCAGCACATTTGCAGGTCATGCTTTCCAGTGTGTGAGAGTTGGCTTGCGGACTGGCATTGATTTCGTGACTTGTTAGGCAACTAGTTATTTTATCTATGAGGACTTCCACTATTTCGTTGATTTTGCTGTCAAAGATTTGCTTTAGGGATGACTTTAAGTATTGGATGTTAATTTCTGGTTCGGTTTGGCACCCTTCGTCCCTCCGCGCAGGTGCGCTTTGGCTATTTTCAGATATTGGCATGATATAAGGTGTCTGAGGGGTTGTTGAAGATGCATCGATGCTTGCATGCGATGTGGGCAGGTTCAGGTGGCCTGGTGTTGGTCTGTAGGAGGCGTCGGTATGAGGCGTTATATCTGTAGCGATGGTGTCAGTCTCGTAGGTATTATCGCCCATATTTTCTTGCAGCTTGGCATAGTGCTGAGTATTATCTAGTGGTGACGCGACTTCCGTGAAATCTACCTCACTGGGCTGTTTTTGCTTTGCGCTTTGGGCTGTGCATGGCGAGTTCTGTGAGTTATTGTTGGAAATTTTCGGGTTGTCCTTGTGGCCTAATGAGCGTAGCTTCTTGCAGCATGATCCCTTGAATTTCAGCCTGGCAGCCATGGAAAGTTTCTTCCAGCTGGATGGGGACAGGCCCGAACATCCGGGACAGATGGGGTTATCACAGCTGGTACAGAGGATGACGTCAACAGCCAAATGATAGCAAAGGGCACATTTCTGTGTCGAGTTTAGGGGTTTTCCGTTTCTGCTCATATTTGGGAGGAAAGCAGTGGGGGATATTCAATGGACGGGCGTTTGCGTAGTCTACGTGGATGTCTTGCTGTGAGTTGGCTTCGGGCTAGGGGTTGCGAACTTTCCGCACAGTCGAAATAGTACGGCAAGCAGAACTATTAAACTATAAATAAAGTTTCCTATGGCAACGATCTCGTATTACGCTCTGAGTAACAAAATATGTGACAGATTCGCTTATTAGACAATTGCCTACTTATTGTAATTTTCTACAGTTTATTTTTATTTATTTTTAACATATAATATACACAACAGGCATTCGCCCAGTTGAAGTGTATAACAGAGCAAAGGTTGTACAAAACATAAAAATAAATGGTAGACTAATATACTCTGTACAAGTGTGAAAGTGAAAGTGAAAGTGTGTTTAGGATCCAACGGCACCAGGGGTTTCCCCCATCTCCGCGTAGTTTACATTGTGGGTGAACCAGTTGACTGGAAAAGCCAGAGATTTAAAAGTGTGTGGGAATTGTATTTGTGTGGTGTCGTGTACCGTTGTTCATCTGGTCATTTAGCCGCTGGACCCCTATTGAGGCCCAACGTTGCCCCACTTTCGCCCCGTGGAGGCAGACCAGGAACTCACTTGACTTAAGTTACTCTGGCAGGTCCTGCCGCTTAATTTCCTGAGATTTCGGCGGCTAGGACCTAAAAAAAAAAATTAAAAATAAATAAATAAATAATAATAAAAAAATAATAAAAAAAAATAATAATAAATAAATAAATAAAAATATTAAAAAAATAAAAAATAAATAAATAAAACAAAATAATAAATAAATAAAAATTGAAGATATATAAGTGTGTATATATATATATATGAAGAAGAAGAAGAAGAAGAATTCTTTATTATATACAGAAAGCACACTGCTGTATACAACTCCCTTCACGGCTACAAGCCAGGGGTTTACATAAAAGAAATCATATAATTCAATAAACACAAAAAAAAAAAAAAAAAAGAGCATTTTGACTCCTGAAAAGTTTGTACACTGGGATGATGGATTCAGGGCAGTGATGAATAGGTCTCCGGGAGCAGGGTCTATGACCGTGGTGGCGAACCTATGACACGTGGGTCAGATACTGACCCACGAAGGCTTTGTAAGTAACCCACGCGCACACATTTATTGTAATATTGGCCTACTTTTTTTTAATTATAACAGAGAGAAAAGATAATCGAAAATATTAAACAATTATAAAATATAAATATGTAATGTCAGATTTATAAAAAAAAAAAAATAAAAATAAAATATAGAAATAAAAAATAACAAAAATCCAAGTGGAATGTGGATGTCGCGCGTCGGCAAACAGTGTTCTATTGTATTAAACTATGCGTGTGGGTGACTCATTACATTGTGACATAAACTTGGTGCGATTTGTCGTTGCATTGAAGAACGGAGATGTAACGGGCTAGTACCAAAGTTACCAGCTCGCACTCTCACATTATTGGACTAAGAGGCAGACTTGATGTACGTGTCTAGAAGTGTTAATAATAAATTGATTATAATTTAATTTTTCTATTGTAAAATTTTCTCATCTACATAACCGATGTAAGTATATTAAGTGGGCCTACGTTTATAAAAGTTCATATAAAATTATTGCATCCTACATATATAATATATATGTAGGTTATAAAAGTATATATATTATATATATTTTTTGCAGGCATACCCCTGAACTATGTCAGTGGTTAAAAAAATGAAAACTAACGGTACAAGCTCCAGACCATATCAAACAGAATGGTTTGATAAATATGGTGTGATTGAAAAGAATAAAACAACTCTGTGTGTTATTTGTAATGAAAATGTCACCTCTCGTACATTCAATGTAAAAAGACATTTTGAAAAGTTGCATTCAAATCTCGGCTTCTCAACAGACGAAGAAAGGAGAGAATATTTTTTACAAAAGAAAAAAGAGAATGATTCACAAACAAGTGTTTTAAAAACTTTTTTGACTCCGAAAAATAACATTACAGCTGCTAGTTTTCAAGTAGCCCATTGCATTGCTCGCCATGGGAAACCTCTTTCAGAAGGAGAGTTTGTAAAACAAGCATTTTTAGAATGTAGTGCTACTCTGTTTTCAGATTTTAAAGAAAAAGACTTGATTATAAAGCTTATAAATGAGTTACCAATAAGTCGCAATACTATTAAAGATCGAGTAATAGAATTAGAAAGAAATATTTCTTCTCAAATACGTAACGACTTAAAGTCTGTAGAAATGTATTCGATTGCTTTAGATGAGAATACTGATGTAAATGGTTATGTACAACTAGCAGTTTTAGCTCGATATAATGGAGGCAATATAATGAAAGAAGAGTTAATAAAACTAATAACATTGAAAGGAACGTGTACCGGTCTTGATATTTTTAAAGAATTTGATAATGCATTTAAAAAAGTGGAAATTGACCTACAAAAAATTGTTTCTGTAACAACAGACAGTGCTCCCAATATGGTTGGAAAAAACATTGGTTTTATTCAGCAGCTTAAGCAAAATATTAGACATTCTCTGATAGAATTTCATTGTATAATACACCAGCAAGTTCTATGTGCGAAGCAAGGTTTAAAAACATTTTCTAATGTAATGCCAGTTGTAATTAAAGTTATTAACTTTATAAACGCAAGAGGTCTTAATCAGCGAGAATTTGCACAATTATTAGAGAAAATTGAGTGCTAATATTCTGGAATTTTGACATATAACAATGTTCGATGGCTCAGTTGCGGCCAAGTTCTTAATCGGTTTATCATTTTATTAGACGAAATAAAGCTCTTTTTGAATGAAAAAAAAACAATAGTTATGACGAATTTTCAAATATAGATTGGCTAAATGATTTAATGTTCTTATGTGATATCACTCAGCATTTCAATGAACTGAATAAAAAACTTCAGGGACATGGACAAATTGCATTAATGATGTTTGAAAATATCAAAATATTTATGAAAAAACTTGACATCTTTACTAAAGATTTGGAAATGAGCACCATGAAATATTTTCCTCAATTACAAAAACATTTTCAAAACACTAAAGATTTTGAAAATATATTCTTGACATTCAAGAAAATGCAATTAAAAAATATTTAACCACTTTGCAAGAAATAAAACAAGATTTCCATGAGAGATATAATCAATTTAAAAGTTTGGAAAATACATTTCGCTTTATTTTATGCCCACATAAAGCAGAGTACAATACAATGCAGCTAAACGATTTTATGTGGCTAGTTATCACTAACTTAGAAATGGAATTAATTGAATTCCAAAGCAGCATAGTGTGGAAAAATAAATTTGAAAACTTGATTTTTGAAGTAGAAGAAAAAATTTCAGAAAGTAATGCAGATAGGCCTAATGAAGATCCCACACTAAAAGTTGAAAATATTATATTAAACGCATGGTATTCTTTACCGAACAATTTTACATGCATGACGAAACTGGCTAACGCTCTTCTCACAATGTTCGGGTCCACATATTCATATGAAAAATTGTTTTCCTCAATGAATTTTGTTAAATCTTCCAACAGGAATAAACATGGAAATGAATTGACTGCAAAATGTATTAAAGTAATGAACACGAAGTATGTACCTAATATTAAGAAACTGTCTGAAACTAAGCAACAACAAATTTCGCATTAAATATACTTTTATCAACTTTATTACACATACTGTATCTGTAATTATGTTAATTATTAATGAAGAATATTTCAAAATAAAAGTGTTTTCTTTTATTCCTTGCTCATTCAAATACTTTGTGCATTGGCAATACTGGTCATGATGTCACCTGGTGCGGTACAAGGTATCAAATCAAGTTTCGATATTTACTTTTTTTTTAGCTCTTCACTTGCAAAAGTTAAAGTTATAAATCAAAAAGGAAACTAAAACTTTTTTGGATTATTTCAAAAGTGAGAACCAAAAAGATTCAACTGTCAACTTTATCTCTTAACAAAATGTTTGATGTTTCCAAATAATTGGCAGCCTTTTTACCCCTCCCCCCCCCCTTTCTAATTGAGGGCACTAACTTATGACTCATGGGCTAGTATTTAAAAAATAAAAAAAAAATAATTGACCCACTCTTCAAAACGTTCGCCCTCACTGGTCTATGAGGTATGAGGTATGAGGTATATTGAGGGTCTAGCGGCTCCTGGGATTTCTCCCATCTCCGCGAATGTTCTATGTATCGGTGACAGTACCCTGTCAAAGCCAGAGATTTAGAAGTGTGTGGGTCATGAGTAGTGTTATATGTTGTGCCCATTGTTTATCCGGCTTATTGGCCGCCAGGCCCCTAATGGGACCAGACGTTGTCCATACCTCGCCACGTGGAGGCTAGCCGGGTGTTACCATTGAGTCAATTGTACTCTGGCAGGTCCTGCCACTTACTTTCCTGGGATTTTAGTGGCTAGGACCTAAAATAAAATTGGAACGACCGCGGTTGATTTTAAATCACTTACATTAAAGCACTAATATGGGGTTTGACGCTGAAAGCCTGTTTCTGAAGTGCCTAAAAGGTTGGGCGAAATTTTTTGGTGTATTTAAATTTGGACGTGTAGGGCTATACGCTGTGCAAGAAAAAGTGCTGGGAGGGGAGAATGAAGGCTGGTGGGTGAAATAGGAAGAAGAGGGTCGATAGGGTAGGTGACCCCCAATTTTTCAGTGAGGCATGCCCATGCCCCACCAGAGGGAAGAAATGGTGTGGCAGGGAAGAGAGGCGACAGCAAGCCGTCACCTCCCTCCCCTGCCGGGTGTGGGAGTAAAAGAATTGCACTGCACAAGAGAGTGCAGAGCATAGAGCCAATAAGGCTCCGTTGAGGCAGCAACTTGGAGTTTCTCTATCTTCGTTGGTCTTCTCTATCATTGGTAGCCATATTTTTCCTCAGCTATGAACACTGGTCAGGTCCATTGTTGGTCTGTTAGCTATGGCTGTGGTTCTCTTCATCATGGGAAGATCCGCAGCTCCATGGGGTTATTCTTGCGATCGCTGGTTTTAGATGATTAGTAGTAAGTAGGTTCCTGGGCGAGGTTCTCCTTGAGTCCTCTCCACGCATATTCTGTGTGTTTTTTTTTTTTTTTTTTTTTTACCTTCTGTAGATGACTATCAATGTTTTACGCCTACCAAATAGTTTTTGGGCATATTCCTTTAGCTCCCTGTATTCCTCAAGTGAGTCCAATAGATGTGATTCCAAGTTCTTGGGGAGGTAGTGTATTGCAGTGATCAGTCTGCACCTGAGGTCCTCATAATGGGTGCAATCATACATAATGTGCTCCCAGCACTCAAGCTCCCCACAGGCACATCTCGGATCCACCTCAATCCCCAGCGCTGCCAGCTTGGCTGTAAAGGCCCCGTGACCAGTCAATAAATAGGTGGTGTATAAGCCAGGTTGAAACCAAGTTGGGGGACTGGGGTACATCCTGTCGATGTTCGGAATGAATTTCCTGGTGATATTTCCCTTATTTGAGTTGGCCCAGCGCTCCTGCCAAACTTGCATCAGGTGTTTTTGCAGCCTTGTCTTTTCATTTTTTTGTGGTGCATTAACGTCCACAGTATAGCCATGGTATGTACAAGGTATTCCTTTCTCTATGTGGTAGTTCATTCCCCTACGCATGATCTCTAAGTCAAGGGGAAGAGCTCCGGCCAAGACCTGCAGCGCGTGGGTACTGGTTGTCCTACAAGCACGTGTAACTGTCAGTAGGATTGTTCTTTGCGTTGCATCAAGGATGCGTCGGTTTACTACAGTTCCTGTTTTGGAAAACCATATTGCTGAGGCGTAAGTGATGATCGGTAGGAAGGTTGTTTTATAAAACAATGACAGGGTGCGTTGGTTTAACCCCCAGTCCCGTTTGACGATCCTAGCCACCAATCCAGAGTATCTTTTGATTTTGGCTCTGATATAAGTTAGATGGTGTTTAAAAGTAAGATTACCATCCAGTATAACTCCTAAATATTTTAACTGGGTCACTAATTTTATTGTGGTAGGTCCCACCTTTATTTGTGGCGGTCTACGTATATCAAGCTTGCCTTTTAGCAGGACGGAGGACGTCTTTGTTGTTGATATCGTCAGGCAGTGGATTCTGGTCCAGTTTTGCAATATCAGCATTGCCTGATTGGCCTTTTCCTCTAGCTGGGCCCGGCTATCTGCAGCAATGATGAGGACCAAATCATCAGCAAAGGCCTGGGAGCGCACATCACCAAGGTGCAAAGCCAAGAACCCATCCAAAACCATATTCCACAGGAGCGGCCCCAGAACAGAACCCTGGGGACAGCCTCTGTGGACATCACGATTCACTCTACCATAAGGTGCTTCCACGATGATGCGTCTCTCGGAGAGATAAGACCTAATTATGGAATATAAGTTGATCGGCACATGTGCCAGCCTTAGTCTTGCCAGTACGCTCGGCCACCAAATGGTGTCGAACGCCCCAGCGAAGTCAACAGAGATGGCTAGAAGATATTTATTATTGCAGTTTGCTGCTGATTCCGATAGGCTACGCAAGGCTTCCGCAGTAGACGAACCCTTCTTGAATCCGTATTGCGATGTCTCTGTGAGTTTCGCTGCCTGGTAATGCTGATTTATCCTTGTACAGAGTAGTCTTTCAAGCAGTTTGCTTGCAACCGGCAGTAGGGCTATTGGCCGATAGGAGTTTGGCAGGTGGGGTGGTTTACTGTCCTCTAACTTGGTCCTGGGAAGGAAGTCGACCGAGTACTTTCTGCCTATATTCCTTGTCGACTGCGAATTTGTAGAGGTCGCCGTCCAAGGACTGTATGTCTTGCAGCATTTGCACGGGTAGGAACCGCTCAGTTAGTTTTAACCGGTTTGGAGTGGCCTGTAGGATTGGATTAGCCCTAAGGCTTGGGACCGGGATCCTCCATGCACAGTTAGCCCAGAAATCTGGCACTGAAATAATGCCGACCATCATTTTGATGGCAAAGACGAGTCTTCTCTCGTGAATGATGGCAGGAAGACGTCTCATGTTGAGAGCTGCCGCCATCTGGGTGGTCCTTGGTGTAGAGGGAAGCCGAAATTTCCATATGGCCCACTTCAGTAGCCAGAATTCCCCCGCGAAATTCCGTCTAAGATGGGTCGTAGCAGTTGAGGTCCAGACTTCGGCGCCATACAATATTACCGGATAAACACATGTCTTAATATATCTGCACCCAACAGCCTGGTCATGGACGTGCATTAGTTGTTGTTTAATCATCCACCGGAGTCGACAGAACTTTATTTGCAAGTTGTCTATGTGCGGTACAAAGGAGAGCTTTTGATCAAAAGTAACGCCCAGATCTGTATGTTGCTGGACGGCAGAAATCGCGCATCCTCTTAAAATGGGTTGTACTATTGTTGGGCTACGTTTGAGAGAGAAAGTCAACTGTTTTGACTTCTCAGGATTGATTTGAAGTCCGAAACCAGAGAGGAAGGCCTCAAGGTTCTGGATTTTCTGAAGGATTAAGGTATTGATGTATTCAGCAGTGTCTCCAGGGTTGATAGGAGTAAACAGTTTTATGTCATCGGCAAAGGTGAGGATGTCAGTTCGGCCTATCACAAATGGCACGAGAATAGCTGAGAACAAGATTCCGGACAGGACCCCGCCTTGTGGAACTCCAGCTGTAATGGTCCTGGTATAGCGCATATTTCCATCACGAACAATAATGGTCCTGTTCTCCAGCATTGTCTGAATAAACCAGAGCACGTCTCCACCAATGAGGTAATACTCACGTAGTAGCCTTGCCAATGCGTGAACGGATACGGAATCGAATGCTGCCTGGACGTCGATATACGTAACGGTGATTTCCGAACGGTGCTCAAATGCCTCGAGGATCTTGGTAGTGGTGGTGACTAGATTTGTAGCGGTGGATCTTGACATGTATATATATGTATATATTTGTATATATATATATATATATATATATATATATATACAAATATATATATGTATATATTTGTATATATATATATATATATATATATATATATACAAATATATATATGTATATATTTGTATATATATATATATATATACATGCAGTTGTAATTTATTTTTGAATGTTTGCATACAGCGCATAGCGTTCAAACGGCAAGAGCAGGGCAATGCATGTGATAGGCCGAGACTGGGCGAAAATTATTTTTGATTTGATTAATTTAGGATGTAGGGCGTTTGCATCGTGTATAGATAGAGTGGGGGAGGAGAGGCAGAAGGCTGGGGGGTAAAGGTAGAAGTATGGGGGCGACAGAGTAGATGTCCCCAGGTGGTCAGTGAGGCATGTCCATGCCTCACCAGAAGGAAAAGGAGGGTCGGCGGAGAGAGGGGGGACAGGGTGTCTCCCCTCTTCCCGCCTGGGTATGAAAGTTAATTCAAACGGAAAAAGTCCAATTCACAAAAATAAAAAAGATATTCATGACGTCAAGTCCAGCGCTATGTAAACTCGCAGAAAGCAGTTTGCTGCAGGAGACATCATCACACATACACGAATTAATGAGGGAATATTTAGCCCAGAACTCATCCGTCGATCGGTCAACCTACTCCAAATAGTTCTGTGAAATTGTTTCTTGTTCACTGCCATATCCAAGTCAAACTTGTTCATGAGTGCCAATGTTCCTGGATATCTCTAATCTGGAGTTACCGAAGTGTACATGTAGTCTTCTGTCTAGTAGCCATCACTGCAGCGTGAAGGTCAATATGGCACAGAAGATCCGGCAAGTAGGCTGAACCAGCGAAGATGTGGTACAACAGTTTTAAATCAAGAACAGTTCGCCGAGTTTCCAGAGATTGAAGCTTGAAGTAGGAACAGAGATTCCAGTAGAAGATTCTGTGGTAAAACATGGGGTTACGTCTGGAAAGATAGTGGATAAATTTCATCTGGAGCGATTCTATTTGCTGTATCAAGTATGCATAGTGTGGGTTCCATATAGGAGAAGCAAACTCCACTATAGGGAGTATAGTTGTCTTAAATGGGCGCACAGAGAACTGAGGATCTTGAAATCTGTACGTCTGCCGTTTAATGAAGCCAATTTGTTTTTTCGCTTGGTTTAATATATTCCTAACATGTTTATCAAACCCACATGTAGCGGTAAAAGTAACTCCCAGATCTTTAACTTCGTCAACTGTGGAAATCGGCATCTCCTTGATGCAATATTCATTAACTAAAGTCTTAGTTTTCCTCGTAGCTGCAAAGGAAATAGAGCTGCATTTCCTAGTATTAATACACAGTTCACTCTGTGTATCCTCTCCCTCCCTCCCAGTATGCGTAAACGCCTTGGAACAAACGCCTAGGCTTTTGCGTATCTCTGGTTGACAATCTCTGCAGAACTAACTGCTCCATTTTACAGAATGTCTTCTCCATAGCCAGACTATCTCTGGATTCAGATATTTAAATGATTTAAATGTCTTTACTAAATTGCTGGAATGTTTCAAATTCGGTAACCGGAACTCCACTGGAAATTTTTCATCA
This sequence comes from Mastigoproctus giganteus, assembly GCF_048544385.1. Lineage (NCBI taxonomy): Eukaryota > Metazoa > Arthropoda > Arachnida > Uropygi > Thelyphonidae > Mastigoproctus > Mastigoproctus giganteus. The sequence goes on from NC_143575.1 coordinate 51,895,593, forward strand.
ATCACAATGTGCGCCTATTTTATTCCTGTCTGTTGTACAATGGGAAGTAGCATTTATCATATACCCATTCAACTCTTACACACTACCATACCACGCATCTCCGAGTGCTACATTTTCTTAAATTTATTAGCAGCCAAGAGAATGTGATGCAGGCCATGACAGAGGATTGCTTCGCACACAGATGACCACCTAATTTCTCCAAGGATAGTATTCTTCTGCTAAAATAGCCTGCACTCAGTCTCTCTTAATTAGCCTTTTAAATGATGGTTTCGGATGAAATTTCAGAAAAGATTTCGCAAGATATTTTAAACTCTGACGCAATAATTAGTTGCTAAATAGTTATCATGAGTTTGAGAATTTTAAGTGTACACCGGTGATAGTAAAACTATCTTGCAATAAAGTATCACTTGCTGTGTAGTAATTAAGCATAATAAATAAATGACATATTTCATATACGAGCCCATATATAAAAAATATCATTAAATTTTATTCAACCCTCAAACAGTTAAATCGACCGAAAAATACACCCAATTTAAAAACGACATGTATAGTTTACTGACTTATCATGACCTATGTAAGTGAATATTTTTAACTCGCTCCGATCATTATTATTATTAATTTATTTATTAGTATATATAGGGTTGCTGTTGTTGTTGTAGAGTTTCAGGAGCATCAGCGACTAAGGCCATATTGCTCCATGTATACTGCCTGTAAATTGCGTGTGTTCTGTGGTCGATTTTCTGTCTTACTGGAAGAAAAACCTGGGTTTCCGGGAGAAAAACCATGCTATCCTCGCCTGAGATCGACTAACTCAACGACGTTGCGAAAAAGGCCCATAAAAATTCCTCACGTCGATGACGTGAGGAATTTTTATGGGCCTCCCGGATGTGGCGCGGACCGCGATTCTACCAACTGTGTTACCCAGGAGGTCAGTACATAGGCTGCTGAATATTCCAAAAACCTTTGTAGATTTTAGTATTAGTATTAAGTACTTAGATTAGATAAGAGATAAGAAGAGAAACACATGGATTAGGCAGCAAACACAAATAAAGGACATTCTTATCAAAAGAACTGATGGACTAAGAAAATAACAGAATGGTACCTAAGAGGATCTAAATAAAACCTAGAAGACAACAATGGAGATGGACAGATGAAAATTCACGAGTTCGTGGGAAGCAAATGGATGATCACTGCACAAAACAGAAGGAACTGGAAAGTTGCTGGAGAGGCTTTCATCCTGCAGTGGATTGAAAATGGCTGATGATGATGAAGACAATTTAGTTAATTGCTTTGTATAAAAATCTATTGGGATCAGGTTGGTATCTTGGATATGGCACAGGCTAGTAAGTTCGAAAGTCTGCGCGTGTAGCACAGTGGTATCGTAACCGTCTTACCCACACTGAGTAGAAAAGACCGCGGTTCGAATCCCCTAGATGGCACGAGGAACTTTAGTGGGCTTTTTTTCACTCCGTGGCTGGGTTAGTCGGTCTCAGGCATAGATAGTAAGGTTTTTATCCCCAGAAACTGCTTTTTTTTTTTTTTTTGTCTAGCAAAACAGGCAAATCGACCAGAGAACATATGCAATTTACAGACACATTACACAAATGGGTATATACAGGGTGTTTCAGTTAAACGTTTCAGAACTTCTAAGAGGGGTAGGGTACATCCTGACAACTCGAAATCATATAGCAATGTGGGGTCGGAAATGCTTTCCTGAAGCGGTGTTGTACACAGAAGCACCATAAAGAAAAGAGACCGTAAGTGAGAAATCGTTTTAATAATACATGAAAAGAAGCAAAAGGTACATGGATTAAAGTAAGTGTTCGAAGTTTCTTCCACGGGCTACAATGCACGCCTCACATCTCCGACGCATGGACATCCGAACATTCTGGAATACTCCAGGCGAATTTCGAATTTCTTCGGCAGCTACTGCGATTCTTGCAACCAGCTCCTCAGCATTGTCAACAGGGGTGTCATAAACTAGCGATTTCATATGACCCCAGAAATAAAAATCAAGACATGATAGGTCGGGTGACCGAGCAGGCCAACGCACGGGACCACCACGTCCGATCCACTGTTGACCAAATGTGACATCCAGGTAGTTACGAACATCTCCGCTATAATGGGCAGGGGCTCCATCGTGTTGGAACCACATTGTCTGTTGCGTCGATGCAGAAATCTGTTCATCTCTCAAAAGTTGTGGCAATACTTGCTGCAGAAAGATCAAGTAGATAGGTCCGGTTAGACGACACGGTAACAGGTAAGGTCCCATGAGGTGGTCTCCCATAATACCGGCCCATACATTGACCGAAAATCGAATCTGTGCTGCACGACGTCGTATTGCATGCGGGTTCTCGACCGCCCAGATATGGTCGTTATGCGTGTTGAAAATTCCTTCCCTTGTGAAGGATGCCTCATCGGAAAACAACACTTCAGCAGGAAAAAGGGGATTTGTAGCACATTTTCCAAGGTACCACTGTGCGAAAGCAATACGAGGTGCATAATCCTCCGGTTGCTGTGTCTGGACACGCTGCACGTGAAACGGATGCATGTCTTGTTCTCGGAGAATCCTCCAGACGCTGCAGTGGGAAACCCCGACTGCGTTTGCTAGACTTCGTGTACTCGTTCTTGGATTCCCCTGTACATGCTGCAGCACATTCTGTTCGACGGCTGGAGTCCGTGCTGTTCTTACCCTGTCCCTGTCAGCTCTTTCAAATGAACCTCTCTCAGCTAACCTCTGGTGCAGTCTTGCAAAGAAATTATGACTGGGAATACGCCTCGTCGGATATCGTTCCGCGTACAAACGCTCTGCGGCTGGCCCACTACAATTTGCAGCCCCGTACGCCAAATGCATATCGGCTAACTCTGCGTTCGTGTAATCATCCATCCATTTCTTGAACAAGAACTTGGCGTTCTTGTTCAAGAAATTCGAAATTCGCCTGGAGTATTCCAGAATGTTCGGATGTCCATGCGTCGGAGATGTGAGGCGTGCATTGTAGCCCGTGGAAGAAACTTCGAACACTTACTTTAATCCATGTACCTTTTGCTTCTTTTCATGTATTATTAAAACGATTTCTCACTTACGGTCTCTTTTCTTTATGGTGCTTCTGTGTACAACACCGCTTCAGGAAAGAATTTCCGACCCCACATTGCTATATGATTTCGAGTTGTCAGGATGTACCCTACCCCTCTTAGAAGTTCTGAAACGTTTAACTGAAACACCCTGTATAAGAAATTGCGGGTAGCCCTAATTTAATAGTTTGAGGGGTTTTTTGAGGAAGGTCGGAAGGCGTGGCACTTTATTAATAAACACCCCGAAGAAGAAATAGAAAATTTTAAGAAACAGAACGCTCGTCTGGATAAAAGAGCAGAGGGCAATTAACGCGTATAGATGGCATTATTGATGCGTACGATGAAGCCGAGCGTCGCTCCGGTCCGTTCCTATCCATTTCGAGCCTTGTAAATACTATACAGTAGAGTAGTGCTTCACATCCTTTTTTCTTTTGTGGTAATCCTCCGTGGGCGTGTAGTTTCGCCACTTGTCACTCGTTTGGAGAAGTCTGGGTTTGAGTCACGTCGACTCTTTACATAAGCAAAGAGTTCTTTACTTATGTAAACTTTAGAAGGTAGGGGATGAATAAGATCGGTCCACTTGATATCGATGGTTCAACTGCCGATGATCTTGCTCAGGTAGCTAACAAACTAAATGAATATTTTGCATCTACATTAACACATGAGGAGTTATTCAAGGAGGGGAATGCCAGAGTTGTATTAAACTCTGGCAGTAAGCTCGATAATCTTGTAATAACTGAGAGCAAAGTGGAGGAGAAATTGTTGAAGATAAACATAAGAAAGGCACCTAGGGTGGAAGGAATCTATCCAGTTATATTAAAGGAGGCAGCAAAGGAATTAAGCAAACCCTTAGCCATAATTATGACAGCTTCCTTGGACTCAGGGGAGGTACCCATGGACTGGAAATGTGCAAATGTGACCCCAATCCACAAAGGAATATCCAAGGGAGACACAGTAATTACAGACTTGTTAGTTTAACTTCTATTCCAGGGAAATATAGAGGCACTGATTAAAGAAGCATTGCAGGATCATCTAGACAAGGCTTCAGTTATAGCTCGGACACAGCGTGGGTTAGTTAAGGGGAAGTCATGTTTGATCAATTTTATTGGATACTATGATGTAGTCACAAAGAACTTGATGCAAAGAATAATTTTGATATCATATATTTGGATCTTAGAAAGGCTTTTGATACTGTTGCACCTGGAAGACTGCTGCACAAATTGGAGCAGTGTGGCATTGGAGGTAAATTGCTGCAATGGATAAAGGGATGGTTGCGTTGGAGAAGACAGAGAGTGGTAATCAATCTATACTGCTCTTCGTGGACTAATGTTATTAGTGGGGTCCACCAGGGTTCAGTGTTGTGCCCATTGTTCTTTTCTGTATTTATAAATGATATTGATGATGGTATATCAGGCTTAAGATCCAAGTTTGCAATAACTGAGAGTAAAGCAGAGGAGAAATTGTTGAAGTTAAACATAAGAAAGGCACCAAGGGTGGAAGGAATCTATCCAGTTATATTAAAGGAGGCAGCAAAGGAATTAAGCAAACCCTTAGCCATAATTATGACTGCTTCCTTGGAGTCAGGGGAAGAAGGGTTGTTAATGACACTAATGAGAGTACGCTGCTGCAACAGGATCTAGAAAAGTTGGGTAGATGGACCGAGAGGTGGCAACTGAAATTTAACATTGACAAATGTAAATACTGCATATGGAAGCAGTAACCCCAGAGTAACGTATCAACTGTGTGGTACTACACTGACAGAAGTAAAGAGCGAAAAGGACCTGAGGGTAATTGTGCAGGCAGATATGAAGTTTTCTGAGCAGTGCGGATGATCTGTAAGAGTAGCCCATGGTGTCTTGTCAATGATATACAGGAATTTTTCTAGCAGGGATAAGGAGGTGGTTATTCCCTTGTATAAGGCAATGGTCAGGCCACACCTTGAGTACTGTACACAGGTCTGGAGGTCTCATTTTAAGAAGGATGTAGAGCTGTTGGAACGAGTACAAAGAAGGAAAACAAGATTAGTGAATGGAAAAAAGGGTTGCTCTTACGAAGAAAGGCTTAAGTTTTGCAAATTACAGTCTGGAGACTAAGCACCTGCGAGGTGATCTGATTGAGGTGTATAAAGCCTTGAATGGTTTGAGAACATTCTCAATGCTGATGGGATTCTTCATCTTGCTCAGAATAATCGCCTGAGAGGGCATAAATTCAAATTGAGGAAAGACAGTTGGAGGATAGATGTGCGGTAGTTTGCCTTTAGTCAGCGGCTGGTTGCTTGCTGGAACAAACTTCCATCTGTCGTTGTAGAAGTTGATAGCTGAAACAGATTTAGGCAAACAGTTGGGGCGGGTGGATGAGTGAAATGAGAAGTGTGTGTGTGTGTGTGTGTGTTTTTGGCTGATACTATATAAGCTTGCTTTTTTGCATCATGTGCCCTTGCTAATGCTAATGCTAATTAGTTTCCTTTGGGAGGTATCCATCTAAAAGGTTTTCATGTTTTGTCTACAAAGATTCAAGTAGAAAGGGCCAGGGTCGATCTTAGGCGAAGGAGCCCAAGTAGTCGCCTACAGCAACGGGTTTAGAGTGTTAACGCTGCTATCATGTGTCAGTAATTGGTCATTGAAATGAGATATAAAGATGAAACCAAGTAAAGCGATACCCCAGCTGCCATACTAGGGACTATTGAATAGTAAAGTGTACATGCATTTTAAGATTTGAAGAACGTAAGCAGAATTGCTGTTCAAGACCTAACTATAAAAAATGGACATATGACCTATTATAGAAATAAAGTGTGTTTAGGGTCAAACGGCACCAGGGGTTTCCCCCATCTCCGCGTAGTTTACATTGTGGTGTGATACAGTTCACTGTAAAGGCCAGAGATTTAAAAGTATATGGATCTTGAGGTGTGTGATGTTGTGTACCGTTGTTCTTCTGGCCATTTAGCCGCCGGACCCCAGCTGAGGCCCGACGTTGCCCACATTTCGTCCCGTGGAGGCAGACCAGGTACACTAGTATTACAGTTATTTACTCTGGCAGGCCCTGCCACCTTGTTTCCTGAGATTTCAGTGGCAAGGACCTTAAAAAAAAAAAAAAAAAAAAAACCGTTTGCGTGGGTTGATTGCTAGATTGAAAGACCGAAATGTGAGCGAACTTAATTTGGAGCTATTAAATTTTGACCTGTGGGATATACGCTGGCGAGCAGGTAGAGAGGGAGAGGAGACTGAAGACTGGGGGGAGAAAGACAGAAGAAATGGGGTCGATAGAGGAGGCGACCCCATTATAAGTCAGTGGGGCATGCCCATGCCCCACCAGGAGGAAATCTGGGTTGGCGAGTAGGGGCGAAGGCAGGAGGGAAAAACCTCCTGTCTCCTCCCCTACCGCCGAGGGAGGGGGAAAGAAAGATGGGTCCAGCAAGAGCGCCGGCACCGATTGCCATTATGGCTGGCATATGCAGAAAGCTCTGCGGTCTCATTGGGCTGGTTGGAATTCAGCTGAATAGAAAGTCACTCGTGAGGCTGTGTCCTGTCCGAAGGAGGTCCACATATCATTTCATGGTTGTTGTTGTGGTGGTGGATGCGGGAGAGTCCGCCTTCTTGTGAAGAGGTCTTGCGCATATTGAGTGAAGGCACTATAAGTATCTTTTTCAGTTAGTATCAGATATTCCTGGTCTCTTAGCATTATTTGGGTGGTGGTTATAAATCGGCAGCGGAGATCCTCGTACAGTGGGCAGTCGTACATCAAGTTATAGAAATAATTATCATCCACAGACGGGCTGAAAGCATTCGATAACTAATATTTGGAAATGATTATTCATATTCAGGCCAGAAACACATTCATCGCCAGGCCGACGCCAACAAATCGATTTTAATTTTGCTTTTTCAGGCGTATTAGAATATATGCATAAGCTCCTACTATCTTCACCATGTCCGTCCGTCTGTCTGTCCGCATGTAACAGAGGGATTCCCAGTGACTAATTTTCATGAAATTTTATAATTGGGCCTTTAAAAGTACTGTATTTGTATAATCATTCAAATTTCATAAAAATCGAACAAATAGAAATCTGGAAATTAATATATTTTTTTTCCCATACAATTTGTATCGAAAAAGAAATTCATTGATTAAATGTAGTTTTAATTCAGTATTGTTAGAGTTAGATAGTCTGTGCATGTTTCGCGTGTCCAGTTATATAAGACTGGCGAACGGCGTGTCACTTGTGAATATATATATATATATATATATATATATATATATATATATATATATATATATATATATATATATATATATATAGTAAAAAGATAGCTGAAAGTACATGGGAAAGAGAATAATTATTATACAGTTGTAATTAAACTGAACAGATAAGTTTCGCGAACGTAACTATAGAATTTTACTAAGTGTTCTATAAGGTTATAACCTTAGTAATTAATTTATAAGAAGACATATACTTTTCACTTCAGTTAATGACATAAAAAAAAATCAATTAATTTTATTTAAGAAAAAAATAGCATGCGTTTTAAATGTAACGCGCTGCGTACATGACCTAACTTGAAATGGAAGTATGTTATTGGTTGTTTAGACATTACTCAATAAGGAAAAGTTCAATCGATATCACAATTTCAGCGTATATTTCGTTGGTCCCTGAAAAGCTTTTAAGATCAGTCATAGCTACCCCTGCCCCCCCCCCTCGACCACAGACATCTAGTCATATAAATGAAAGTATATTTTTTAGTATTACTCTAGAACGAAAAATGCTGCTGTGGTCCAATTGGACCACCAAAATTTCATAAATTCAGTTTCATTATTTGTTTATTACATTAACTACAGCAGAAAAGTTAACTACGTATTATATATATCAAATGTTATTAAAATCCAAGAAGAGATAAGTAATCTGCATTACGAAAGCGTTGGTAGTATACTACGACTGTTTAATGTTTTAAATCACAGAGTCTGAACATGGAGTGAATATTATGTTGTAAGATATGTGCCCCGAAGTGAAAACACTTTTATATATTATTGGTTACCCTCCTGCGTTGACCACCAGGTGAGAGGAGTTTACAAAAACTCATGAATACAATCGTTAATCGTATTTAGCGGTCACGGACTTAACCACAGTCCACTCAAATAGAGTATGCCACTGCACCTCGCTCCTGACCACAATTCCTACGTAATTCGCAATTAATTGGTAACATCACAATTAGTTATTTACTTTTCGTTTCTATTATTCATAGAAAAAAAAAATTCAGTTCAGCTGATTTAAGAAATGAATAAACCTACCTAAAAATGAAACGCACTACATTACATTTTGGAACCTATCCATTTTATTAATTAAAAATATGGGCAACAGGGCTACAGACTACCTAGAAATTAAGTACCGTAATAAATAAATAAATACTGTAAATAAATTAGATAACACTACCCAGAATTAACAAGGATTATCTTATTGGAATTAACTACTCTCTTTCTCTCGCTCAAGGTTGGCAGAGAGCTAACAGGCAGAGCTTCCTGGTCACTTTACAAGAGAAATCAAGTTATTCTCTCGCTGCTGGAGTCTTTTCAAAGCATCTCGGAACATTAGTAAAAGAGGATTAGAATAAACCATTAAGGAAATGGAATACAAAAGCACTCAGCGAGTGTATCGACTAATTCCCAGGTTCAGCTTACTCTTTTAACTAATCTTAGGACTTTGGAGGAATAGGTAAAGATTTAAAATGTCTCACGGCAGTTGTCATTTGGGAACGTTAATCGAAGTTGGAACCTAATTATTCGTACTCTCTAGAGTTTCTCGACAACTGCTATACAATTAATATTAATTAAAAATATTAGTTTTCTAAATGAAATAAATAAACAGGAATATCATCGTTCAGTGGATAAATTATTGAGACGTCCATTTTATGGTAAGTCCCATTCCTTTCATTCGCTACAAATAAGGTCTCAAAGTGCAATGAAAATTCCAGAGAAAATGAATATCTAAGTTAGGATGAGCAGAAAGCAACTAAACAAGATTTTAATTAATTATAAAAATAATTAATTGATTCATATGTTTTTAAAATGTATCATTGCCAGAAGAGATATTACCAATCCTTACAAGACAGTGCTATGGTATTCGGGGGATGGTGAAAGGCTAGTTTTGGGTGCTCTTTTCTTTTGTCATGACTATGTTACGACCATTTATTAAACGTTTTGGGCTCTCCCCGTGTATGGGGTGCATCCATTTCGCCCCTCCCCCTTACACGACCCTGGTCCGTTTCGATGATCTGTGTCTTTAGCAGAAGGGTGGCTGTGAGGTAATACCTGTTAGTTCATAAGCTCAATGCTAAATGTCGTAGAAAGTTCCAACCAGTGGTTCTCCATGTTGCTAATACATGTACTTGCTGTTAGTATATGGGCGGTACTGCAATGTTTCCACGTGGTTGATAGATTACAAATTAGACTGTTTTTAAATAACCTGCAGTTATCGAGTTTCTGACTGCCGAAAATTGTAAGTAAAGATGAAGCCTGGACTAAATAAACAAAATTTCTGTCTATACTCCGGGACGACCACACACACGGTCAGAGGGGTTCACAAAACAAAGCGGATACAAGAAAACATCACCGTCTTTAGTAGTCACGGTTCGAAGCACGTGTACCTATGTACCCTCGCACCTGACCGCCCGGCTACAACAAAGAAAAAAAAAAAAAAAAAAAAAACCCTATATTATCAGATTTCCTGGAACTTCTTGAATGTAGCGCATTTATAAAAATAATTATAAAAAAGTTACAAAAGTAAACTACAAACCAATAATTTACAAATCAAGTCAAAAAAATTGGGGCAAATAGTGATTTAAACTTATCAAAAGATTGCTAATATTCAGGGCCGGCTTCAGGGCGATAATCGTTGCGGTCGCACAGGGCGCCAAAATTTTGGAGGCGTAAAATACAGAATTATAAAGAATTTGTTGGGGTTTATATTAAATAATTATATTATGTTTTATTCGTTGATGCGATTTATATTATAATAAATAACATTATTATATTTCAAAATGTGGTTTTTTTATTTATTTCCTAAATAACATATTTGTTTCTATCCTTTAGGGGCTCTCGTGCATTGTTTATTTTATAAAATAAAAAAGTAAGTATTTTTCAGTTAATAGTAAAAATATAATGCATAAACTTAATAGGAAGTTGGAAAGGGCGCACCAAAAAATCTGGCATAGCGCTCTGATAGACCTGAGGCCTGTTCTGCTAATATTAAAAGTATGAACGTGCCAGCTTTTGTCGCCTTTTACGCATGGCTTCTGAGCGTAAAATCCAATGATTTTCTAACTTGCATTGTTATATTCATGTCTTTCATCAAATTAGAAGTGGATGGAAACTATAAACTCTCTTCCTCCCCACCAGATTTCAGAACCCCACGTGATCTTTAACGACCATATAAAAACATCTTCCCCCAGATCTACCTGGGGAAAGATGAAGAGGTCTATCACTTCCCTCAGTGGTAGTTTCGCCACTGGTTAGAAGGGTTTTAGAACTTAAGGAAGGTGCGAACTTTTATTGAGGCTTGTGTGCATACAGTATATATACTTTAGATGCAGGAACGGCTTTAATAGTGTGGGACCCTGGAATCGCTCTAGACGCCAAAGTGGCAAAGCGTCTCTCAGTATCGGTGTCATAAGCTTCTCACTAGAGCACCATTCGAGTTAGTGCAGAGGCTGGCACAATCATTAAAACTGCGTGATCATTTTAAATTCTATAATGCGTTTCATAAAAAAATAAATAAAGTATATTATTTACTAATTTTCCATGTAAATTAATAGCATAAGCTAGCGTTTCCCACACTCTTGCAGAGCATCTTCGTTGGGGAGTGAAAAATTATTTTTTGATAATTATATCTTTTGGGGGAGAGACGTGAACAAGAAAACCAATAAGAACAAAAAAATAACAACAAATTATAAAGATTTCAAATTAAAAAATAAATTAAAGAATTTCAGTTTTGAAGAATTTTTAATCTAGCAAACTTTTGCTGATTGCCTATTTACGAAAAAAAAAAAAAAAAAAGGAGCAGCGTGTACAGCTTTTTATGTTGTACGCTGTTTTCATTAAACGTATACATTAAATTATAAAAATTTATTTTTTATTAATTGCATATTGCATTTTTAATTATAAACTTTTTAAGTAAAATAGTTTTTCTCATTTAAATGCACATATACAAGGGACACAAAATATATCTATTTAATTTAGGTGGCTATAAAAAAACAAAACGTTTAGAGGAAATTAGACCATATTATATTTAAGAAGGTCTGGACTTATTTTTAAGTCCATGCATTTCCTTCCTTTGATCACATTTAAATATAACTGGTATTATTACTGCATATTTGAAATATTAATTATCATGTATTAAGATCTTTAAAACTGAGAAATTTAAGTAACGCTGTTCATATAAATTACCAAAAGATAGCCAACGCCATATGCAAAGAATATGAATTTGAGTTATTGCGAAATTTATCATTCCTCTAGTTTAGTTAGCAAACGATTACGTTTCATAACATTAAACAAGGCACATGACCAACCATAATTTTCCCTTATGCATGTCGGAGAATTTAACTCACAGATGTAAACATCGCCCAAGTGGTGCCACCTACCGGTAAAATTCTATAATACTGAGTTTGAAATAAAGTGTCTTTAGGAAAGTTTGTTGTCTTTTGTTAAAGTTTATGCAGTGGCTGCCAAGTCCATTTGGCAAGTCGAGAACTGTGGCTGTGGATTGATGACTACTCTCGAACCACAGCTTCGGATGATGATTTCTACAGTGTAGTAGGTGACGAACGTACTAGAGAAAATAGCATGGCTATGCTACAGATAAACCCGGAGCCTTGGAAATGGGACACAAGTCAGTCTACCAGCTACCTCCCCTCTTCTCCTGGCAGCCCATAAGTCGCCTCACCAACCACCGCTACCGCGCGCGCGCGCGATCGCGCAAAGCAGCCCCCAATGTAGCCGTGGTTCGCTTTCGACAGACGCCGTAGCTTCAACCTGTCGTAGCTGGAGTGACCGATCGAACACTCGCGTTCCACGTCTGCGAGATGAGGCACGGCGACAGTGGTGTTAGTGAGACGATTGTGCTTAGAGCTTGTAGATTTATCAACTTTTCCAACGTGGAGTTTTTATCAAGTAGTAGTAGTGATGTGCTGGTGTCTTACGAAAGCACCGATTGGTTTATATGGCACTTGGTGAAAACTCTCAAAGGTAATTGGAGAGTGCTTAAGTTTCACTGAAGTTTTATTTTTATTATTTTAATCGGAGTGAGTTGTAAAGTTTAAAAATTATTGGGTGTAAAGGATGAAGGTGTCCATTAGCTTCAACACTCAAATGTGAAAGTGCTAAACACTTGACAATAATGTGATACTTCAGATGGCGTGCTACTTTAGAATTTAGAACATCTGTCATTATCATGGATGTACGTTGTTTCTACTGGACTATAGCCGTTGGCCTGGGGTGCTGACCGTGTGCATTCCTACCTTTTCCCCAGCGTTCCTCCCGACGCGCCACAAGTAAGGCACCGCCGTGGGGCCGGCGGCGAAAGGAGGCATGGGGGATATTCTAACCCCGAAGCGACAAACAGTAGTGGACCGGTTACGCCGCCGGTTTGAGCTCTACCGCCGCCACCAAAATGCCTGCCTTCCGCGCTACGACAACACAGCCAACGGACTATATAACCAACAGCGCCAGGAAACTTTACTTTTGAAGCAGCGTTTCTTAGAAGCAAAGGCGAAAAAGGCCAAGAAAAGTGATCACAGAAGTACGAAAGACCCTAGTGCAACTCCAACGGATACCCAGAGGTTACTATCGGTAAGTGTTGATTTAGTTTTACTTAAAACTTTCATTCTCTGTTGCTCTGCCTCTCCAGGCATTATACGTAGTTCAGCTTGTCTATCTTTTGGTGGTAGCAGACGACAGGCCAACATGGGTGCTATTAAGCAACGTAACTGCATGGGTTTATCTTGTATGATTTTCGTTTTCGACAGTTATATTCAAATATGCAAAATATTATTAGGTCATTTAGAGATTATTTGAATAAAGTAGTATTTAAAAATTGAATATTAGTGCGTTAATACTTAATGAATATATAACTGCTTTTATCATTTATAAAATCGCCTTGAATTCGCCAAGAGTTTTTATTTTTTAATTTTTTTTATAAATACCACAGAGTACGGTTTATTTTCGAATTCTAATAAAACTATGCACACATTTAGATAATTCTCTAATTAAAATGAAATTTAAATCAGGCACGTTATTAATTAGCATTTAAAATATCGACGAAACATGAAATACAAATTAAAAGTATGAAATATATTTGTTTAATTACAGTCAAATTTTGTAAACATCGACATTTAGTAATGTAGATCGGACTTTTTTTTAGAATGGAATTCAAAATATGACGCGCGTGCATGCTGTCTTGTAATTGGCTTAATTTAATTACCCTGAGATTAGGGGGGGGGAATGCTTTAGTGTGGAAACAAATGCGCAGTCCGATGGCTGTTTACACATATAAATAATAAAAAAAAGTTTGGACTTTCATCGGTTACATGATATGTATTAGACCTCGTTCAGTTTTGTTTTTAAAGAATGCTGTTTGTGTGTGTGGGGAGGGACAAGGTTAGGAATTTTTATGCTTTGATTTATTTTAAAATTGAAATAACAAGATATAGTGTTATAATTTTGTAATATCGATATTTCTGATACAAATGCATATTGGCTATTCAGTTCCACTTACAAGTTATAGTTTCCTGTATGTAAAGAAATACAAACGTCTGCAAAAACTGGCTCACTCTTACCACTCATGCGCGCGCGCATGCACAAACAAAATCTTTATTTCTCTTGCCATTACGCTATTCTCACCTTATTGATGTGAAATCATGCCTGTTAGCTGATTAATTAATTTAATTAAAATAAAAAATATTTATAATAAAGTGCTATAACATTTATTTTGTCTAGGTCTTTTAAATTGCGCGTAAAAAACAATTGCGTGGTAGAACATAATCCTACTTTCGGAAAACAAAGGGGAAAATGATATAGAAGAGGGATCGTTGGAAAATTTATACATAAAAATGGCATAGAAAATTCTCATTTTCTGAGAAAAGTGAATTCCTGTACTATAAGAACAATAATGGAAAACAAAGTAAATTTTCTGGAAACTGAATTTTGTACCACCATAAATTGAAACATATTTTCAAAATTATTATTATTAGTGTTATCAATATAGTTTCGGAGTATATATATACTTCGATATAATTTTTGCAAAAGGTTGTAGGTGTAATGAACGATAAACTGTTAGCTATCCACATACTAAGTGCAATAAAAGTGGAATAATACCTTACCACTTTTATTTTTCTGCCATGTTTCCAAAACCAGATAATGGCGACCAGCACTGACAAATGATAATGTAAGATTAGATTACTTTCATATTCCATTTATACACCTAAATGTAACCGAAGTCCATAATAAAGCGGGTATCGACACGAATTAATTAAAAGCAAGCGATAGTGAAAGATGAGCCACCAGATTCACGTTAGCTAAAATTCACAGTTAGGTAGTACCAAAGGTTGAAGTCTTTAGATAAACGTGCAGTATTAAAAAAATACTAAAATAATAATAATAATAAAATAAAATTTCGTTAAAATTTAGTTAATGCCTTTATTTTCTGGGTACAGTGATTGATAAAAAATTAATTTGATCGAGAAAAACAAATATTAAAATCAATTTAAGAGATAGGATCGGAATGCACAATTTGGAGCAGCTTCATTTATTCAAACACTACTCAGCTTTGGTGTCCGAATCCTATTTGAATGGAAATTACTTTTAGCCGATACATTCGGTTGCATCCATAGAAATGACTTCTAGAATCGAAGGATACTTACCGTCTCTTCTAATCTTTTCTCGGAAAGGTTAAAGGTTTTGGCCTAGAAAGATATGCCAAACGTACAAATGGTCGCAACCGAGAATTTCGTCTGGTTGAAGAAATACGGAAGACGGTTTATAGAAAGAGAATACCTTTATTTCAAAGTTTTACAATATAAATAACGATCAATTGAACATTTAGGTAAACTGGATGGTGCTGTGAAAGCCCTTCGTGACACAAGACGGGGGATTTTGCTAATTGTCACTCGTTTGGAAAGCTTTGAGGTTCAAATCCTGTCCATAACTAGTGGAATTTCTTAAAATCCATTTCAGGCGGGACTGTAGTTAGCCAGTCTCAGGTGGAAGTTGAGGAGTTTCATTCTTGTACATGTTGACTTGTATTGGAGCTTATATCATTAGTCAGTTATTTCATATTATAATTATAATATGGAATATTCTTCACTTGTACATCTGGAACAGCCATGCCTTGCCAGTGTGAAATTAGTTATTCGAAATCCCGAAAGATACATTTAGCACCATCTGGTTTCAGATGAGTGCGACTCGTCTATTCAAGATACTCTGAATACAGCCTTTAGGGGTTAAAAATAATCACAATATATTATGCAGGATAAAATAAAAATAATTCAAAATATAACTTATGAATAACTATAGGTATTTCTTATTATATTTCAGTTAATTCTTAAAAAAAATTGGAAATGTTACGATGTTCAAAGATTCTGATCAAGTTTAACTAATTCCTTGACCCTTTACTTTGTGTATTGAGGATGGAAATGAAACTTCCATTAATATCCGTTTGACATCGAAATTTGAAGTGCCATAAAATATTCTAAATTTTTGTAGCACGATCCTGCTTTCTTTCCATATATATTTATGAATAATATATATATATTATTTTATTTATTTTTTTTTTTAAATTTGAAATCAAGTCATGCGATTCGAGTATCTGGTTCTAAGATTTATCAGTTAATTGAAGGAAACGATTCTCTGTGCAAGTTGCAATGCAAAATAGAGTAATGAAGACCTTGATTTGCTTTGTTATATTCATGGGCGCCGGCAGGATATTTTGCAAGGTGGTGCATGTGGGAAATAAATATTTTGTTCACCGAATTTTCGAATACATGCAATATCTTATGTTTCGATAAATTAATAAAAATATTAAAAATTGTCTATTACTTCGAAATTCAAAGGTGGTGCACGCGCAACACCTTGCACCATATGCTGTTGGCATCCATGGTTATATTCATGGTTATATATACCTAGTAAGTCTTCCTTCAGAGGTTGGTTAGTGAACATTAAAAGTAATGTTTAGTTATTTCACAGATAATTTGAAATTTATATCATTAGAAATTACGACACACTGCTATCCTAATTATTGTATTTTTATTCCAGTGATAAAATTAATGTTTTTAAAAGAAAATTAAAACTAATGGAAGAGCAGGTATTAAAAAACAATATGAGCATGTTATCTTAACTTCATGATTTTATCCAAGAAAATAACATATCTATGACCAAAAATGTGACTGACGACATCCACGAACATATAAAATCTTTTCATACAAGTTTTAAAAAATATTTCCAGGAAGACTTTACAGCAGAGGATTGGATTAGGAACCCTTTCGCATTCTCGAATGAGATCACAGAAGATGTGATGTACAAGGAGTCATTCATAGGTCTGACAGGGACTTAATGTTGAAGTTTAAGAGTTCAAACTTAACAAAATTTTGGCTATCTTATCTGCCAAGAATATCTCCTACTTTCTGAGCAGGCAATTAAAGTTTTAATGCCATTTAATTCGACTTACTTGTGTAAGGCTGGATTTTCAGCGATGATTGCAATGAAAAATAAATATAGAACTTCGATGAATATTGAATCAGATCTTCAATTAATCAATCCAGATTCGCTAGTAAAAGCGAAACAGATTCAAAATTCGAAATAGAAACAAAAAAAATTCAAGTAAAGAGGAAAATGTTTAAATCACATGTTATGTGAAAATATAAAAACCTCATTTATAAATTGAGGAAGAGCAGGTATTAAATTTTGACTTTTCAAAACAGACTTATGTACTCATTAATTAACACACCGGTACGTCATAAGATACCAATGTGGTTGACCGGTGCGCTGGCTAGGAACCTCTGACCGATACTATTCTCTACGGAAATTGCATTTTTGGTTACTAGCTTGATAATATAAACATTCTCTGTCTAGTTTCACCCTGGTGAAATGCATTGAAAATGAGGTGCGAGTTGTACTGTATATGGGAACTTAATCCAGAATTGTTGGGGGGGGGGGGGTCCATCAAATCAGTGACAGTTGGTGAGAGGGAGTTAAGGGCAGCAGTAATTTGAGCTCTGCTTATCTTAATACTGTTGTTCTTAAAAAGTCATGGACCCGATCATAGGGTTGAGTTACGTGGGAGGTGGGGGGGGGGGTAGAAAGGGAGGCCATTTTCTCTGCTTAAAGTATTACTTTATTTTTAGTTTGCAGCTGGTATTTTTTATTATTATTATTTTTTCTGTTAAATAAAGAAGATTGCATGGGCTCACAAAGTAGATCGATCGTTCATTAGGAGCACATGATGCGTTTCATGCCTTGGAGAGGATTTGATTATAATGGAAGAGATTGGCAAGTGCCGATATCTGCCACCTTTTCGATCTCGCCGAGATACAGACTAATTTTGCTGCGGTAGAGGCCGTTACCGAGTTGATCCAACTAGTAAGGGGAGTAACAGCCAAATGAAGGTTGCAGCTATGCAAAACGTCTGGGGGGAAGAGAGTTCCAGCAAATAAACCTTTTTTTGCATCGAAGTAATCGGATATGATTTTAGGGTTTTAAACTGTGGAAGGGGAGACATCTATATATTACTTGGCTCGTGCTTCAATTCAAACTCTGTTCTTAATATATATACTTTAATAATAATAATATACTATTAAACTAACCATAATGCATTTCTGCTTAGTGGACACATTGCTATTGCGCAAGACCAGCCGCTGTGCTTTAAGTTTGATTAATATATACGTGTCACAAATACCATGTAAGAGACTCCATTTGCAGTTTTTGTGACGCAAGTTATAGGGGGATAGCTAGTAAATAAAATGCTTAGAAAAATTATTTAATTTAACTATATGTGTAGTTAGTTTCTGACAAAACAGAATGTTGGCGAAGGTAAGAAGAGAGAGCGGGTGAGGAAAAAGAGTAAAAGTGACTTTGTGATGTAATCGATCCTCTTCGAACAGAGTCCATAATTTTTGGAACGACTGAAGACTATTACCGCTCCAAATTTTAAATGGTATTCCCAGGCGGGACGCGTTTTGAGATTCGTACAGGATTGATAGTTGTGGAGAAAAATTACAGGTAGAATGAAAGAAGAGGAAAGTTTATGGATACCCAAAAAACTGATATTTGTGTCAAGAAAAGTCAGAACAGGAGGTTCTCAAACTTGAGAAAGACAATTTCTAAGAAGTTAGCGAAATTGAGAATTTCGCTAACTTCGTTATAATCGAGAAAATATTCTAATGGCATTGATAGGTCTTCTGATATGTCCAAAAAACGACAAAAGGCTATTGCACATTTAATAATTGTACCAGGTCACGTATACCCTGCAGTATTTCACGTTTCTCCCAATAGATGACCGCTTTCAAGATGATAAAGGCGACCATACATCTCGCAACATCTGTTTGAGTGCATGATGGGGAATTTAGTTACTCTCCCTAACCGTTTTCCGGTCTCGAGATCAGAACCTATGGCAGGTGTGAAATTACGCTGGAAAAAAATTCGACTACTAGCTGCATCCATGCCACGGCGAATTCAAGCTGTAAGTATAGGTCGTAAAGGATTCTGATGTAATGTTTTAGCTGTGTACTACATAAAGCTATTATATGTACCTCCCAGGATAAAAATAGTCAGAAATTTAAGCACCAAAACCGCTGGCTGGTGCATTTAAGAACCAAAACCGCTGGCATATCCAACGGTTTGGTATGTAGTGAAAAGCTTGTGAAGAGAATAAAATGAATTCAGTACTGTAATCATTAGCAAGCACCAGAGCTGTGCAAATGAAGGGTTGTATTGGATGCGCTGCACCAGGGTCACCGATATAGGGGGTCTCAATTGAGGGAGTCATCAAAGTCTCAACATAAATAAACGAGGCCCCTTAACCCCTTTTGCATCCGGGCCCCCAAGTACCTTTGCACAGCCCTGGCAAGCACCGTGATGTAACTCAAAAGGGAAATGGTTACGGTTTTAAGAGTCCAGTCCGTTACCCATTCAGTATTGTTTACAGAACGTTTTGAAAAGTGTTACCTGGAGTAACGCTTTTTCCATACACATACTATCCATACACAGAGCATAAAGAGTAGTTGTTCTTGCACAACTGCTGCCTTTGCAGCAGTTGTGCAAGGGCTGGTAAACTGACCGAAAAACATGTAGCAGTCACAAGCTGCGAAGCAGAATATGGAAGACCACTTTGCAAGTGGCCATCAACATTAAGCTTGTTTTAGAATTACTTAAATTTTTTTTATTTTTTTTATTTCAAAAAAGTACCATAGAGGTACATACAAATTTGAATAAAATTTCCATGTTGAAGTAAAGGATAAAACCAAATTAGGCAAGTAATTAATGAGATTTCTGGCATTGATGTTTTCCACAAAATTAATTTTTTGATTTTATGCTTCGCGATCCACCATTTTCCGGTCCCTGCTCTATGGACAGAGGTGAAAGAACAATAGAAATTCTGTTTAGTACCAGAATGGGCAATAGTGAAGAAACACAATAAACGTGTCACTTACAGGCTTGAATTATTTGAAACAATAGCTCATCCAAGGAAAAGATGAACAGATATCATGTAGATCGTTCTAATTAATATATAATAATAATGCCAACTGGGACCCTTATTTTGTTCAGAACATGAGCAAATACTGAAGCCAATGGAAATGTCATTTGCTATTTTAGAAGTTGGAATTAAGGAAAAAAGGTTTCGAATTGGATTTTACTGCATACGATATTCTGGGGAAGGAAGGGAGATAAGAAAGAGTACTGATTTTATTTGAAATTGTTTGCCTAATTATAGACTTTATTTCTATAAGTAATTGGATTACGGATTTTTAATAAGCATTTGATTTGGTCTTTATCAAGGAAAACTTGATTTTATTTTATCGTTTTAAAATTTCCATGTTGAATTAAATTGTTGCTTGGCGAAGAACGAGCCTGTGGATCGGGTTCGTGTTGATAAGTTTTATCGCGCATTTCGAAAATCCACATTGTTTTTTCAGTAGTTAACAGTAGAGACTTGCAGACTGAATTAACTCAGTTTTCATTCATAAGGCTTTTGATGTGTTTGCGCAATTATAAACAGTTATGAGTAACCATTGCCACTGATTAGGCGGTCGGGGAAATTTTAAAAACCAAACGAATAACATTTTCGGTGCAAAGTTGAACGAGGTGGGTGGCAACCGAAAACAATAAACGCAGCCGTTCGGCATATCTAAGTTTGACACCCCAGTGTAGAGGAAAGATAGATCTCTATATATCATCTTCCTATTCCATAAGAAAAGGAGGCTGTTTCAAATAAACGTGTTTCCGATTTTGTTTCTTTTAAAGAGACATCACTCGGTCTTATTGCGGCACATGGAAATAATGTTATTCACATATGCTTGATAAATACAGTAGAATGACAACTCGCATTTGTCTTCCTTCAATGTTAACTCGTTTTCATTCTGAAACTTCTTGTCTAACTCTTCTTTAACTTGGTTTCGTCTTTATCAATGTTATAAAAATAGCGATTAACAAATTTACTCTCCTTAGGACTTTAAATAGTTTATGTTAAATCAGAAGCCTTGTTCTTGAGTGGAGGTTATGCGTTTGGAATTATTATTATTTTTTTATTCATCGAACTATTTTAGTTGGATATATTTGTCTAATCCATGCATTCCCAACGAGTTATGTGGTGTTGGCTTTCTAATGCAGGCATCTTTGGACCTGTGTTCACTGAAGGTACAGTCGCTTCTGATGTTTACCCGGATGTTTTGCAAATGACTGTTTCTTTTCTGATGGGTTGCGGAGCTGATACCATTGAAACCAGGTTAAGATGGCGCAATGCTTCATACAGTGGATATTATGATGGATTTTTTGAAAGAATCATTTGGAAACATTACTCTCAAATAGATTTCCTGTGTTCATGGTGGATGTGCCTTTTGGCGGTCTATCTTTAAATCACAAGTGACTATTTCCATTGGGGATATCTCAAATAGAATGTGTTCAAAAAGTGTTCTTCTTTCAAATCAACAGTACAAAACGAATCTTTGTACTGTTGATTTGAAAGAATACAGAAAGAGATGTTTTGAATCTCCACAGATGCTATGAAAGGTGTACGCAGGCTGCCGAATTTTATTACTCGACTTTAACACTCATTTTCACAATGAAAATGCGATATCGAACATATTTCGCTTTGAACACTGTATCTCTGTGTACAATAATTTTAAATGAATAATTAACAAAATCTGTTTTTTGTTTTACTCTATAATCAACTGAAATGATTCGTTGAATAGAAACTTGTAATATATTTGGTGTGAATTGGTCTCCATATTGAATCAGCTCGTGTAAATTATTTGTTGTACCGAAAATTTATCAGGTTTTCATTGAATCCCCATCCCAAAGTTTAGCATGGGCAACCATTTTAAATCTGCAGTAACTCCTGCCATATGTCATATATCTGGGATTGGCTGTCTTTCAAGATATCTTTTTGTAAGGAACCTACAGTAGTTTCATATCGTTTATGTAACCGTAATGTGATTACTCTTGGCTCAGGAATTCCCCTGCATTTGTCTTTAGGAACACTATCAAGTAATATTTAGGTACTTCTAATCTAGTTTCGAACTCCTATTCAGGGTAGTTTGACGTAACTGAGTGGTCAAGGCAGGGAAGTTAATTATTTCAACCAATAGTTCATTCAAGGAAAAGAGGAAGAGATATCACGTAAAAACTGCAGCTATTATCAACCCACTGCAGGATCGAAGCCTCCTCAACAATTCAATTGAGGGAAATAGACCATAATCTGCCACGCTGGTCCAGTGCGGGTTGGCAGATCGACTGTTTTTAGTAGCCAGGGGCTTGAACCCCGGTCTACTCAAAGAGCGTGTGCTACTACACTCCCGCTCTTGACCACTCGGCTACGGAGGCCATTCGTCCTAATTGATATTATAATAATGCCAAATGGGACTCTTATTTTGCTCAGAACATGAATAAATACTGAAACCATGGAAATGTCATTTGCTAAAAGAAGTTGGAATTCAGGATAAAAAAGTTCCGCAATTACAGTTGTATACGAGTTTGGGATGAACATTATTCGTCCCTACGATAAATACGTTAACGTGCTTGTATTTTCATATTGTAAACTACCGTGGTCTGTGTGGCCATTTAGGAGTATAAACTTAATGTATTTTGTTTATCTTTTTCGGAACTGTAATTTCTGCAGCGAATTGGTATTTTGGGATGGCGTAAATGTTATGAACAAGTATAAAATAAATATATTTTGTATAAGAGGGTATTAGATCCTGGGCTTGGAATGGACCGGAGCGCCCGAGAACGCCGTTCTTTTCGTCACACGCATTGGTAATGTTATGTACATACATACTTGATTATTAAAAATAAGATATTTTATTAATGAGCGTTCCGTTTATGTAAACTTTTCTATTTCGATGCCTAGATAGATCTTGGTGTTGTAAACGAGAGTCATCACTAGCTTGGAATAGCATTTTTCAAGAAGTGGTCTGGTGCTTGAGTTCTTTCATGGGGATACACAGCACTAGGGCTGCTTCAAGACTAAGTTCATTTTCCACCCCCACTCTTCCAAACATGAAAAAATCTGTGTAAGGAAACATTTCATTTTGGTGCTACTGAAAGCTTGTGCCTGGATGCAGCCGCTGCTATGGTCCTAGACAGCATCTTTAAGAACTATCGAAAATTAATAACAACATGTTTTATTTTATATTTTGCGCTTTCTTGTATCAATAAATTGTACCCTTTCTGATCTAGCATCTTTTTGTAATAATGTTTCGAGTAAACATTCTTAATATGAGCGGTGGGAGGGGAAGTCCACAGTATGCTGCCTTTGTTTACTGGTGCTCTGCAATTCTAAAAATGATGATTAATACACTTTCCTTTCAAAGATTGAAAAATAACTTCTTCAACGAACAATATTGATCATATTATGTTAGGCGTGCGATTTTTGATCGACCACACAATCGTGGTGCACGGCTGATCATGTACTTAATCGCATGAAGTCCTCCGACACATGAAGTTCCACACAAATGAAACGCTAGTGATGGGTCGATTAAAAATTTCCATTAACTCGAAATGCATCGCGTAATTCGAAAAAAAAATTTGCGAATGCAACTCGTGTGTTTGTGAAACGCGTAACTCGAAAAATACTTGTACCTAGGGATGGATTAATTTTTGAAAAATCACCAATACCGGTAATTATTGTTTTTATCATGTCTACGGTCCTAAGCCTGTAACAGTACACTTCAACTTTCAGATAATCTTGCTGAGAAAAAAAAAAAAAAAATCTGCGAGGTTAAATCTTTCCCCCTGTTATTCCTATGATTTCAGATCTACATTCCAGGAAGTTTTCGTACAGATATCATCTGGATACGAACAGCAAGAGAATAATGAGGAAAGGCATCATCCTTCATGTAACGATCTTTTCCTTGATGCTGTTGTTGGAGTTTTTTTTTTTTTTTTTTAGCGCAAAGGCTACTATCTTTTCCTTGAAGTTGTTTATAGATAAAAATCATTTAGCATGCTTAGATATGAGTCTGTAGTTACTTTACCATCAAACTAAAAGGTCTGAGTAATAATACATCAGACTTAATTCTTCCGGGAAAAAAACAACAACTTTAAGAACTAATTTCTTTTTAAAGAATGATTTTGCTTGATACACATAATTATAACCATCAACAGTCTGTTTAATTTGAAAACTGCTTTGTCAGGCTAAACAGTCTGTTTGAGAGAATTGCCGTTTGCCGTTACCCAGTGCATAAAACTTCTGCAAATTCCATATATTTTGCCATCTTCACTGATGGCCGCGCTTCATTTGAATGTGTAAGGCTTGAATCCAGTGCTTTTTAAGATCAGTTTCATGGAGATTCTTAATACATTTAATTCGCTAGAAAGGAGTCGATATTGGTGACCAACCTCTTAGAATGGCTTCCTGTAGGAATTAGTTTTATTCGCAGTTCTTCGTCTACCACATCTCGGAAGATTTCTTACACTATAACTAATATCATAAAAAAGTTTGTATTCGGTAAATATTATGAATCTTGAGGGTGCTAAAGCAGCATTTACCTTTACCCTTTATGGTTGTACAATATTTAGAATTTCATGTTTTGCATATAACTTCGCAATTTGTATCCTGCTCAGTATTTCTTTCCCCCTGTTATTCCTATAAAATTTATGTCCCGAGACAGACATTTATAAGTATTCGTTGAAAAAAATTAACAAAAATAGTGTCTCATGACCCACCCTGTATATAATTAAATATTTAGAGTTAGATGATTTCTATAAGTATGATATCGCATTATACAAATATATTCCGATACAAGAAAGATTTGGAAACTGTGGCACTTGAAATTGTTACAAATACATCAAACCTTTAGGGCCTGAGGAGCGGTGTGGAATAAACATTCTAGATTAGGATATATTAAACTTGCGTGTCGTAATATGAATACCTCCTTGTTCGCGAATTTAGTAGGCAGGAAATGGATTCTGGATGATCCATAAAGTTTTCTTATTTGTGAGTCAGCCATTCCTGGCCCGCGCCTTGTGGATATGCGCACACAAAGTGAAGCAGGCCTTAGGGATAGCCACTCCCTGAATTGTCGCAGTCGTATCTCGTATGTATGGCGCCGAAAGGGTCGTGGGGAGGAACTGCGGCATGATAATCACTTGTTTTACAGCCAGCCTTCTTTCATACTACAGCTAATGGAAGCCAACGCAGAACTTCAAGAATGGGGGCTTTATTGGCTCTTTTGCAGCAGTTGTTGGTACTTCCCATTTCCTCCCTGTACAGCCAGTAAATAAGAATTTCCACCCAGCCACGATCTTCTATTAAGCAGTGCCAGGATACGCTAAAAGTTTAAACCGATGTATTATGGGAATTAGCGCACTACTCCTTCCACTAAAAAAAAGAATTCGAACAGTAGCGAATGGTGCCAGTGATGGTATTGATCATGAATGAACCTTTGAATATAATGCACCTATACAGGATTATTGAGAGGTATGTTGTTTTATATGCCAAGTTGAATTTTCATTTCAGTACAGTCTGATTAAATTTCACTTCAGCATCGAATTTAAATTTTATTCCTTTGCTTGATTATGCTCTGTTACTCATCTATAATACAGGAATATTGAATAAGTACTGTAAAGGAATGAAATCATTATAGTATGAAAAGTAATACCCCCACCACCACCACCACACACGGAAATTGTGCTTTTAGCAATACACTTCGTATTTCCGTCAAGCACAAAGCCTAATCGCTGCTTTTCTCTCACCATCTGAAAAAGGCTTAAGTCAAATCCCGTCTCAACTGAAGGAATGTTTTTGGCTATATTTTGAGGAAAAAATCCCCAATGTGGTGAGGGATGCATGCTCTTTTTTGCTCCCTCTCGGAAACTCAGGTTTTTCATCCTGGAAACGTCAATATAGTAATGTACAATTTGCAGACATTAGGACACCTCATGGTCTTTAGTTATCTTTGGCCTATTCTAAAAAACTCAACTAATACATTGGCGCGCTTTCGACCGAGTTTTTCAAAAGACCGCATTGCGTTCATTAAAAAGTTCCAACAGAAGCAAAGTGGAAGTTGATTTTCTACAGCTAAACGGCATTTTAGGCTCGAATCCCATAAAGACGGAAAGTTTTTTTTCTTCTTCTTCTTCTTCTTCTTCTTCTTCTTCTTCTTCTTCTTCATCATGCCATGGTCGGTTGGTTGATCCTTTCATGGACTCCTGGATGAAACACCCGGAAACTCGGGTGTTTCATCCAGGTAAAATAAGTATACCGTCACTAGAATACATGCAATGTACGGGCACATATATTGTTGTCTAAAAATTTAGTCGATTTGGCACAAAAATAAAACAATAATGACTACAATCCCAGCATCCAAGCAAGATTCTTTTGTGGAAGATATTTTTTAAGGTGATTAAATGAAGATGTCTCGTGTGCTGCCTTCGGTATTAGTAGTGTAGGTTTCTGAAACCTGCAAGGTGTTGTGGAGGAACCTAACATTGAGATGGGGGTCTTTCTCAGAATTTCAAAGCAGTTTAACATTGCTCAGATCGATAGCGATTTTATTATGCCCTTAACTGTTCCTGGAAAAGTCAGAACTCATGTTGGGAAAATATTGTGGTTTCTTCATGCTAATGAAATGAGGAATCCCTCAGACTGAGATCTTGCACTATTTCTGAGTCAACCCCGGCCACAACACAAAGTTGATGTACTGTTCACTATCCAACAGAAAAGCAAGAGTTGTACTTTCTGTTCTTTGGCCCTCGCAGTTTGTTTGTTTGAGAATTTTTTAGGCGCATGGGCGTCTATGGACATAGTGCGGCAGCCCTCGCGGTACCACAGTGGTTATAATCACGGTCCTGCCACACTAGACACTAGGTGTGGATGAGGTTTGGGTTTGATCACGTCAAAGATTCGAGAAATTTTTAAGGGCGTTTTTCACAACGTGGCGGAGTTAGTCGGTCTCTGATAGGGTTTCATGGTTTTATCTTCCAGATACTCAGATGTTTTGTCCAGCAAACCGAACAGTGGAAACGAAAAGTGTTTAACATATACTTAATAAGCTGTTCCTTGATTGTAGACGCAGGGCTTCATTATGGGAAGACTTCCTGGAGCCTCCATCTTGGTAATAAAAATAACCTATTGGAAGCAAAACCTAACAGTAAACAACCTTATGGGGGACCAAACGTAAATCTCTACTAGAAGATTTACGTTTACCCATAAATTCATGGTTAATGATGTAAAATGATTGCACACTCCATAGAATGATTTCCTTGTGATTTCGATTCGATCCACTTGTGTTTGTAAAATTCCACAGATTGCTTACTCACAAATTCTCTAAACCTCTGCCTATTCCCCACTTAACCATTCTGTCATAACACGTCTGGTACGCACGTTTCTGCTGCTACCAGTGTAGTACATCAATGATCCACTTTATGTTTATGCCCATGGACAGCGATGTTGTTTCGACATCTTTCAGTCTCCTTGTATTTTAGCCCATTTGAAGAGTAAGCTTCTGCATTGCGGCAAGATTGTGTCATTGGTATGACATGCCACTACGTCATTGGTGTAGATAGTGTTAGGAATCAGATCTTGTTATATGAGTGGTATATATGAAGTGGGCTGAAAATATTATACTTTAAAAAGGTCTCACTGACTTTTTTAAAGTATCGTAATTTGTCTCATAGTTCTATCAGATTTCTTGTGAGAGAAACAAGTTCTGGAACTAAAATGCTTTCAACAGTTCAGAATTAGAAGATGAAGAGTGAACTACAACAAGGTTGAAACTAATAGAAATGTCGCACATCTAGATAACTGCGTGATTAAGACACCAATCTTTGTTATCGTGGGCTTCCAGTTTCTCTGTCTCTCGTAGTCTAAGTTTCGCTCCATCTCGTGTTAAATGTCCATAACTTAATCACGGTGATGACAGACAAATTACGAATCTCGCAGCGTGGCTTCATAATTTCTGCAAGTATCACTTGCAAAATGTTCTCAGTTGAGAACGGCACGAGCCAAAGTAGTTTACGAGTTATGCAGCATCTCGTATGTTATGATTCATAGTCTGTCATCGTTATTAGGTTATGAACATTTAACGTGTATGGAGGAACAAGATTGAATGCTCTGACTGCTTCCGGGAAGCAACTGTGTTTATTTAATTACAACACTGGCGTTCCTTGTGTGTGCATACACTACTCCACAAAAATAATGGGTACGATCTCCAAATGTGGTCTTAAAATATCGTTGAGCGCATTACTGAAGAACTAACTTTGCTTCTACCCATCTTTATTGCAGTTGCTTTCCTCTTCCTATTGCTGCTTACATCACTTCGAGAACTTTTTATTTTTCCCTTGCTTGTACAACTGCTTGTTAAGCTGCCCCTACCCCCAGCTTTTACATTCGGTGACCTCTTTTTCTTTTCATAACTATGCGAGCGAAGCGGCGGCGCTGATACATCGTGTTCAATACGATTTCAGTGATAGTTAGCTAACGTTCTGTTAAGTCTTTTGGTCAATATTTTAGTCGTTTGGTCTCCTCAGTCCCTTGGCTCACCAGTTGGCGGTAGGAGATCAATCCAGTTATTTCTGTTCATTTTTTACAGAAACCTGGTCATTAGCGAACTCATTCGCGCAACTAGAATTTTGCAAATGTTCTTTACGGCACTGTTTCTCAATCTGTGACCCGGTGCCAGTCGGTGACCTTCTTTCTGCCTGTCCGCGGAATTAGGACATTCTGAAACTAAAAGTTTGAAATACTGCTGCAAATGAAAGTTTTGCTCGAATATTAAGTTTAATTCCAAGAAAGAAGTGGGCATAGAAGGTATTAGTAACATTTTTCCTTTTGAAGCATGTCCGCAGATGCCAATTACATACCTCGTCCAGACAACAAAAGAACCCTTGCAGTTATTCAGTTTCCGCCAGTGACGTTTTCCGCTATTTTCCGTGCTGTCTTTTTAGTCTTTTCCTGGTGACTTTACGAGGTCTTCTTCGTATTTATTTTTCCAGCTAGCCTTTTCACAGTTACTCTATTCTAGCCGAGATTTGCAGCTGCTGCTCTTTCTAATCGAAATGAATCACCAGCTTAATGCTTTTTCTTTGTAGCTTTATTCGTACCTAAGTCCTTTCCTGGTATTGTCGTGTTTGTGTTTTTCGCTGAGTGGTAACTTGGAAAATCTGAAAGCTGATTTCAGATTGTTCATAATGTTGATTGTTCGGATATTTATGTAATGATAACCTAACGACTGGAACAAACGGGATATGGGTCCATGAGAGAAGAAACATAAAACCTTTTATTGCAGAAGATAACAAAATTACGCAAATAATGAAGTACACAGAGAGAAACATTTTAAGTAAGAATTTTGAGCTAATATATATATATATATATATATTTCCCCCCCCCTCTTGTTTTGGCGATATATTTGGTCATGTACACTAGTTCACAGAACGATCTGCAAGTTGTGTGGGGTGAAAAACTATATCACCTCCACCTGAGATCAGCTAATTACTCTCTCAGTTGAGAACTGTTGCAGTCTCCAACGGAACTGAAACCAAGACCTTTCCAAATAAATGATTAACATACTGACATACATACATAACATAACAAATGCACAGGTAAATAATTACATTCTTTTTTTTTTATTGAAAGACAAACGCCTCCACAACGTTCACCAACCTCGTGCACATGCTTCACTCTGTAATACATAACCACGCACGGCATCATTTGATGTTCCGATGTAATGTCAGCTTATGAAGGGACCCGATATAGTTTGTATATTTGTAAATAGTTTAGTATTTTATAAATATTTTAAATATTTGTATAGTTTGTAAATATTTTTGTCCTGCTCTTTTGGATGCAACAGTATTCCTCATGCATTATGGAACCCGAAGCAAAGGCCTTTTCCTAAGCGGCTTATGTAAACGCAGGTAAATAATTACATAGTGACATTTATTCCACCTTGAGAATGCCACATGGTGGGATAGCCAATGGGAGAAGAGGGATGCGAGTCATGTGGTAAAAGTGGGTGGGGTAATTACGTCACTACAAATGCACAAGTAAATAATTATATGTCATTTCCTGATTATATACCGATCATAGTGGCATAGTGTTTGGGCTAGGCGCCATCTGTGGTGTCTCACATCTGCACCATCAGTATACTCTTGATGAATACGGAACCTCTGTAAAAGCCAGAAAAGTGTTGTGTGTTGCATGTGTAGTTTAGTGTTGGGTTCTGTTGTTTGTGCTGGCTTCTTGGTCGCTGGGCCCTAGTGGGACTCCGCGTTGCCCGACACCATCACTGGGAGGTGAGCCAGGCTGTCCACAGTATTCTGGCTGCTCTCCATCAGGGGTCGCCTGAGATTCCTGACAAAAGAAAAATAAAAAAGAAGCAGAACGACTGAGGGTGATAGTGAAGGATGGAAGTAAAAAGGGGGAGGTAGAACATCAGTGTTTCGACAGGTGTCTTTTACATAGAAAAGATTTGACTTACTCCGTCATACCTCTATATTTAATGTAGAAAATCCTGCACGGGGGTTGGCAAGAAAAGCGAGCAGGGGGCGAAGTCCACTAGTACGTATGAACAAAAAAATCTCTTTGTAAGGAATGCCACATAACGTTTAAATCTTACATCCGACATAAATATGAGATCCCCCCCCCTTTCAAACTGTGTGAGTTGGAAAACGTTAACAACAGGAACGATAACATTTATAACAAAAACAAGAATAAATACAGTAGCGGACAAAAAAACTCATCACTTGTGAATTTTGCAAATAATGTGTTTTGCGCTGCATTGTGGTTTGCAGAAA
Source organism: Mastigoproctus giganteus (assembly GCF_048544385.1). Classification (NCBI taxonomy): domain Eukaryota; kingdom Metazoa; phylum Arthropoda; class Arachnida; order Uropygi; family Thelyphonidae; genus Mastigoproctus; species Mastigoproctus giganteus. Next base: position 51,926,139 of record NC_143575.1, read on the forward strand.
TGTTCGAAATGCATTTGTTAGATGGGATTATATCTCTGTGAATGAAATCCAATAAGATGACTCCACTTGATATACCTAATTGCTATAAATATCTTCCCAAATGATAAAATGCATAATTAATAGAAATATGAGAAATCATGCAAATAAATAAATAATTTTTTTGTTTATACTCCGGGACGACCAAACAGTCAGAGGAGTTCACAAATAGACAGAATACAAGAAACAGCACCGTATTCAGCAGTCACGGGCTTGAACTCCGGTCACTCAAGGCACGTGTACTTATGCACCCACAAGCCTGACCACTAGGCTACGGCGGCAAATGGCAATCATGACAACCAAACGTGCATTTTATTGCATTTACGTGTACAAACTGAAATGACAAGGTAACGTAATAGTATTATGTACTGTAAATCAGCAAAATAAGTCCTCAGTATTTTGTTGTTCCTCCTCGAGCTGAAATTACAGCCTTGCAACAATCTGGCATAGAGTTAATCAACTTCTGGATATACGGTTGCCCAATTTCGAGGTACCACGCCCTTACAATGCTCTCCTGCAGCTGAATCTTACTTGTTGGCTTCTTCTGAGCAATTTTAGACGACATTATGTCGTCCAGAAATTTTCAATAGGGTCCAAATCTGACTTTTGTCGGGCTAGTCCAACACTAAAGTCATAATTTCGGAGGTATGACTGCACCTTAAGGGAGAAAAACGAGGGAAAACTTTGGTGTAAGTGTATTTTAAGCCTTGTGAGACAAGAAGACAAACTCGTCATTAAATCAAAATAGCATAAAACTTACCAGTTTTGCTGTGTGTCTGAGTCCTGTTGAAAAATTCAGTTTTGAACGTCTGTGTGGCGATCCCTAATAACGGGTTTCAGGCGCTCCTGCAAGATAGCAGTGTAGTTTTGTGCATTCACCGTTCCGTTAATAAACTTAATCGCCCTACCCCTTTGCTTGTCATGCATCCCCAGACCATCTGACCGGCGAGGAACTTTACAGTCGGTGTTATGCAGTCAGGATGGTATGCCTCCGATTCTCGGCTTCTGACATATCGCTTCCCATCCGAGCCATGCAGGTTGAATTTCGATTCGTTAGAAAAGGTGACGGTGTCCCATTGCTCTTTTGTCCATGAAACATGCGTTTTAGCCCAAGCAAGTCGCTTCTTCCTCATTTGTTGGCTCAACAAAGGCTTTTTCTTGGGCCGATAGGCATGCAGATCACATTCTGAAAGCAGTCTTTGAATAGTTCGTGCACTTGTTTTACACCAGAGACCATCTCAAAGTCCAGTTTTAGATCAGGAGCACTAATATGGCGATTATGAAGGCATAGCCGTTTCAAATATCGATCTTGGGAAGGCGTAGTCACTCTCTTACGGCCTGATCCTGAACTTTAATTTCAGTACCCGGGATACTGTTGACTGGTGGCAGTCTATTTTGTCAGCGATAGTACGCGTAGAGAGAGCCCTTCCTGGGACAGAGCAACAGCAAATTTTTTTTTTTCTTGGTGTCAACTAAACATACGGAGCCATGCTTACACCTCCGCAAAACAGGATACTGAACGTGTATACCCTTCCAATGCCGTATTTGCGAAACGGCTGATGCAATTACTGTCCGATGCAATAGAAGCGTTATATGACGCAATACCTTTGCTTTGTGACAAACAAAATGACTGTAATTAAACAATACCTTATATGTTTCACTACAAATGTTACTTTTTGTAAGGTGATGCAGTTTTTTTGTCCTCCACTGTATATATATATTTTGATGAAAGTTTATCGAGCACATTCGGACCCCACGATTTAATTGCAAATGGACTCGAACTTGTAATCGCCAATAAACATTTTAGGAAACATTTTTCGGGAAATTTCAACTGGAACGCTCTGAACTTGATTTTAAAAATTTGTCAAGCGAAATGGCGTTCCAGTTCATTCCGGAACACCGTTTGTATATTGAACAATTCGAGTCCAATTATGAAATAAAAATAAGGTAACCTAGAGAAGTAAGTTGTGACCTCAAAGTTCTGAAACAGTGTTTAATAGGAAATGAGTGATTTAATGAAATTTAAAAAACGTAACTGAAACAATCAAGTTCAAGCCGTATTTGTTCAGTATGACTCGATATTTCAATGCTGATGTCACTGATCGTTATTTTTCACCATTATGTTCAAAAGCATCTTTTTTATTAATATATAAAAAAATTTTATATATGCATGAGTTTTTTTTTGTTTTTTTTTTTTTAAGTATTATATTTACATTGCTTGGACACTATTAGGACCTTGGTGGTTTCAGTTTTATGCAATGATCTGTGCAAAAATATGTAAGTCGAAGAGGTAGCACAGTTGTGTATGACGTGTGCAGGAAAGCTCTATAAAGTCGTGTCACCCGACTAATGCCGAAATCAGTTCATCGACAATGGTGACGATTAGGTTATTACGAGTTTGCAGGTAGTATGATTGTCGATGCACATTTAGCAGGCGCTACAGCAGAACGGATCGCTACAGAGATGTTTGACGTCCGGAGCGAATTATCCACTGTAAGCATCACCAAACAAGGAACAGTTAACCTCTGTATTTAATACGCGAACATGTAAAGGCATCAGCACGTACACCATGCGAAGGACCCCACAAAGAATGCATTACGGGAGAAGGAGACTATGGAAGATACGTACTTATCTCGTACTCCAACTGGAAAATATGGCTGCATTAATTCAAGGAACGCAAAGGATGGACGCTTTTTTAGCATCGATGGAAGAGTACACACATGGAGGAAAAACACGGGACACTGGAACCATCCTGATAAGTGCCGCCGATAGTATAAGTGGAAGAGGAGGAGGTGTAACGTTGTGGGGCATGTTTTTGTGACACCAGTGTTGTTTACCAGGACACTAGACGGCACCCTGAACTACAGAGCATAGCTAAACATCCTAAGGACATGGATATTTTCAAGATGACAATGCAACTATCCACCTCGTGAAAAGTATGAGCAGAGGATTTCACGCAACTGCTCCGATCAGCCCTATACTTGGATCTCGGTCTCATTCAGTTTCAGCAATATGGCCTTAGTTGCTAATGCTCCTAAAAACCAAAATAACAAATCATTCAGTTTCTGTGGTACGAAAACGAGAAAGACACGTTCGTGTACAATCCTCTTGTCATATCGCTCCGGGAACTGAGGACAGTTTTGTTACATGAATGGTCCAATATTCCCCTTGTCACTTTTCAACACTTTGTTGACTCCATACCACTTCGTGTCGGAGCAGTGCTTTGGGCTAAAAACAGTCCAATGCGCTATTAGTTTATGGTTTTAACTTCTAACGAAGTGGACAGGCAATATATGTTTGATAATTAAGTGGACAAAATGCCACGGATACGTACTCGGCGATGTCGATAATGTTGTTTATTGGGATCAACATTAATAAGGAGGGGAGGATCAGATAAAAATGTTACGATGCGTTACTGATAAGGTTTGGATGATGCACAGTAAATTATTCGTAATAATGAAGAATGGAGGTGGCTTCAAAAGTTAAAAAATAATTGCATTAGGTTATGTATCAGTTTCAGCTACAATTTTTTTTTTATTCCGCTGTATTTATTGCACTTTTTGATATACCCTAGTTACTAATAATTAGTTCTGATAGTAATTAATAATTAGAGAATAATAATTTGAAGGAATGCTGTTAGAAGCTATATATGTCAGTCCCTCAAGTGTTGATACCAATTTTGTGGGTCCGTAAGGCTGAGAAGGGTGGAGTTACTTCTTTTTAATGACGCCTTTCAGTCCCCCCCTTATGTCTTGTTCTTATTTCGAAATGCTTGTGGCAATTTGATTTCTTTTTAATGTTCCGTACATGGTATTTATTCCTTGAGCAATTAATGAACACTATTTAAGCTGCTTAATGAACACTATTTAAGCTTTACACTATTTAAGCTGCTTATCAAAACATACTAGTAAGAAAACTGTATTCAGCGAGAGCATTATTTTAATATTTATCGATCGAAAATCATTCAACGTTGCTTAGAAGTTTTTGATAACAATATGGTAATAGCCATTTGTAAATCAAATGATTTTATAATTCGAATAAAGACACCACTGATAATATTTTTATTAACATAGGCTTATGGCATACCATACCAGAGGGGGGGTCATTACTCATTGGCACCCTGAGCGAGAGTGTCCTTTTAGGATATTTAAATTAAGTGCTTGGCGTATCGCTGGGTATGGGTACAAATGCTGATTCTTCATATTTATTGCATTAAAAGAATATATGTAGATCACAGATTCCCAGAATTTTACCACCGAGATTGATTATTAAACTGCAATTAATAATACAATCAGTCTTATCTACCAGTTTTATATAAACTTTCCAGAATTGAATTTTTATATGCCCTTTATCCTGTCTGTTTATAATAACGATTTCTGCATATTTCATCATCATCATCTGTCATCGTTCCGCTATTCCACGGGTCGACGTATGAAGCTATTTATTATTTTGTTATTTGGTTTTTAGGAGCATTAGCAACTAAGGCCATATTGCTCCGGGGATATGCGGTGGTCATTTCCTGACCTTTCGCATCCTCCGTATTTGGTGGTCACGGGTTCGAACCCCGGTCTAATCAAGAAGCGTGTGCTACGCACTGCTGCTCCTGCCCACCTGGCTACCGAGGCGCCAACGACGTATGAAGCCTCGCCACCATGCCCTGTCCGTGTACTTCTCTCCGTCTTTGATTTCACTCCAATTTCCTCCTCTCTTAATGACATCGGTCTTTATCATATCTTGCCATCTTATTTTTGGTCTCCTCCTTGGTCTTTTGTCCCTTAATTGTAAATCAAACATTCTTCTTGGCAAACGCCTCTCGTTCATCCTTTTGACATGTCCAAACCATTTCAAACGGGACCTTTCAATCCTGGAGTTTTTCAACTTGAATCCTCTCCCTAATCACATTATTTCTGATTTTGTTGCGTCTTGTCTTTTCGGCTATGCTCCTCACAAATCTCATTTCTGCCCCATTCTGCTTTCATCCTTTTTCCTCATAGTCCAAGTTTCAGATGCATACGTCAGAACTGGTACGTAAGGTGTAAGGCATATTGTTGTCATGCGGCCCCAGGGGTTTCCCCCATCTCCGCGTTGCTTTCTTTGTGGGTGTACCAGTTTCCTGGGAATGCCAGAGGTTTAAAAGTGTGTGGGTATTGTACCTGTGTAATGTCGTGTACCGTTGTTCATCTGGTCATTTAGCCGCTGGACCCCTGCTAGAGCCCAGCGTTGCTCCACCTTCGCCCCGTGGAGGCAGACCAGGAAACACCAGTAGACTAAGATTTACTCTGGCAGGTCCTGCCGCTTAATTTCCTGAGATTTCGGCAGCTAGGACCTAAAAAAAAAAAAAAACTTATGTACACATACACATATATGCACATATACACAACAGTGATACATAATATATACGCATCCATGCAATCGTAATTACTTTGGATGTTTGCATACAGCACGTGTGCATGCATTCATATGGCAGGAGTAGGGCATTGCGTAGGATAATTAGGCCGAGACTGGGCGAAGATTATTTTTTTGCTAGATTAAATTTAGTGTGTAGGGCGCTCGCGTTGTGTATAGATAGAGTGGGGGAGGGGAGGAAGAAGGTTGGGGGGAAAAGGCAGAAGTATGGGGGACACAGAAGAGATTCCCCCAGGTGGTCAGTGAGGCATGCCCATGCCTCACCAGAAGGAAAGGTGGGGTAGCAGGGGGCGAGGCGACTGGTCATCTCGTCCTCCTGCCAGGAAGGGATATTAAAGGAGAGCCAGGCTAGTGCTTGGCTCAGGCCGCCAGAACAGTTGCTATTCGTCCTTCATTCAGATTTTTTGTCTATCTTCATGGTTGCTTAGTAGTCCATCTTTGGTGTTATGCACATTTTGGCTTCTAGCCATTATGTGGCTAATGTGCATTCAGGTCCCGTCTGGTACTGGTACGTAATAGGCCTAATATATAGCCTTCTTACACTTCAGTGGTATGTTCCTGTTCCAGATCAGATCTCTTGTCTGCCTATAGAAATTACCGCCCGCTTGTATCCTTCTACTTATTTCTTCGTTTATCATTCCAGTCTTTGTAAGGGTGCTACCTAGATACTTGTAGTTGCTAACTATTTTTAGCTCTTTCCCTTCCATTGTAATGTATCCGTCAAGCTCGCCACTCCTCTTTAGAACCATTACTTCACTCTTCTCCTGACTGAAAATCAGTACAAATTCATTGGCCATACTAGCCCATATATCAACTTGCCGTTGCACTTGTTCCCTGCTCCCTCCCATATGCAGAGGTCATCTGCGAAGAGCATGGCCTTCATCTGTCCTGTCCAAGTTGTTCCACCACTCTACATTGCACATCATTAATGACAGCTATGAATAGTAGTGGTGACAGGACGCCTCCTTGCCACAAACCTGATGTTATTTCTGCATATAATAGAACTTTAATCCACACTGGTTGTCAGCTGCTGCACTGAGGTACCAGCAAGTACCTTGGGGGGAGGAAAGCACATTACGAATAAGTAGTGTACTTCCCTTTTTATAACCAAAAAGTATACGGACATCTATTCATAAATATTACGCACTGTGCCAAAAGTCTCGCGCGCATGCGTATTGGCTAAGACATCAATATAAAAATCATTTCATTCCGATGGACACATTTTGGTGTGGAGATTACTTAGAGAGTGCTTATTGTCAGACGATATACGACTAATCGGGGAAACCCTGTGGTCCCCCACAAAAACACACATGTCAGAGTATATAGTCTCGACAATGAAAACTGGAGGAAGTGGTTTGATGATATGGGGCTGGATCAGGCTTGGTCCGTTGGTGACAGTCCCTGAAACCATGAAGTCCATGACCTGCTTGGACTTTTGGACAGTCATGCGACACTGTAGCACAGCATGATGCTTCGTCACACAGATCTGGTTTGTGGACAATAATGTCGAAAGTTCGACTGATCGGCTTAGACTTGGACCCTATTGAACACCTGTACGATGAACTGAAGCGGCAGATTTTTTCATCAGTTCTTCGCGACCAAATTGGCCTTCTTCAAGACTGGCTCTGACAACTGATTAGCAGAAGGAATGGAGCCGAATTCTGATCGACGACTGTCGGAGGTTGGTAAAATGTGCCCAGAAGGATTGGGTGGCCTTACTACATATTAGATTTCTTGAATTAAAAGCCGATTTTTGCAACTGTGCGTGTGTGTCCTTATCGTTTCTTTGGTCACATAGTGTAGCTAGCGTTGGATGTAGATTCCTTTCCTCACCGAAGGAATTTTAAGATCAACCTAGAGGGAATGCAGGGCCGCTTCTGATGTGAAAATACCTGTGATGCCCTTTACATTGAGGTAGCGGTCGTAGATTTCCAATCCCTCAAAAAAGAAAACATACAAAACAACCTTCAGTAAGCGCGAAATTTATAGATGTGTTTATGCAAAGCTAAACAACTCAAATTTATGTTCATCAGCTAGAATAGTTTTAATACATTACAATAGATTTTATTGTGCCATGAAAATATACGTACACAGAAATGATAATTCAAAATTACTATAATATTAATTAAATATAAATAAAAATACGAATGTATAAAGGATTGGAAACTGTTATAATATTCATCTCAGTCATAACAACACAATACTCGGAGCTTATGGATCACTTGAATATTATCTTGAAATTAATGCTTGGTTTATGAACCCTGTGAATGAATCCAAGTTGTTTATATTGAGTTTAAGTAAATTGTGTTAACGTTTGCCGATATTAAAGTTGAAACTACTGATATTGAATACGATACATTACTACTAACGTTTGTCTGATGTTATAGTTAAGCAATAATTGCTACTTAAATACGACCATCAACACTATACAGTGTTCGTAAAAGGTAAGATAAGTGAAGAGGTAGACGCTTGGATTACGATAAAACCGTATGTGTTTACTCGGCTTATCGAGTTTACATCGTGTGTCAGCATATTGCTCAGCTGTCAGCAAATAAATTTTAGTGGCTGGAAGATTTGCAACGAAGTATGCACACACAGATGTGTATTAGCATTGAGGTATCCATTTTCACCGATATGGTTTCAAGTATTCAGAGGAAAAATTGTTGCAGATAGATCTTCGTTTATCATATCATTACATTTGTTACGCATCACACAACTGATAAAATTAAAAACAGAAAAAAAGATACATATAAACAGGGTGTTTTAATAACGTGTGTTATTCTTTCAGGATTGATTCTGGACCAGAAAACAATGAAAATTTTATATAAACACGTACAGAATATATACGGGACAATTTGTACTAATATAATCAGGGACCACATGCTTCCCCCCCCCCATTAGGAATATAGAACATAAAGCCTCGTTATATAGAAACGCCCTGTATAAAGCTGTAAGGCAGAGTGACCAATATATTTCTTACAACGCGATAGCGTTGTAATTGCCCTTTTTCTAGTTCAAAATTCGTATAACGCGAGCGCATTATACGCAGTTACAGTGCATGTCCCCTTTTTAAGTTCAGAAAATCTGCTCACTATAGCTAATAAGGGATAGCTATATTTAAAATAAAATAAATTTTCTTTTTATACTCCCTCACAAGATTGAAAGAATTCATTGAGATAATTAGTACAACTAATTAGACACAAATCAAAGCTGATATTAAAGATTTACTCTATAGTTACCATTTGCAACATCAAATTATTGCACATTTGATATTTCAAAAGTTAGTACGAATAGTAGGTTTTGGAAGTATTTTTTTAAGGGAAGGAGGAGCAGGGAGGAATAAGTTGATTGAATTAGAATTGCTGCTGACCGACCAATTTGTACTAATATAACCAGGACTACATGTATTTTTATTATTTTTTTAGAAATATTAAGCCTCGTCTATTAAAATAAATAATTATTTTGTTTATATTCGGGGACGACTACATAAGCTGAGAGGAATTCAACAAGATAGAGAGAGAGAGAATAAGAGAATATCACTGTAGTAAAGTGACCAGATCCTTACTTAGTATTCCAATGCGGGACATTGGGGGGATTTTATAAACCCCCCTAGAAACAATATACACACATTTTTATTTATTTATTTTTTTGCGTTTATAAAAAAAATTCACATACAAAATATAAATGAAATGCATATACTTCTTTGAACTAAACTTATAAAATATCACACTTCTTAAAACAAAAAACAAATATAGCATATATATATATATATATAATACATATGTCTATATTTATAATGATTTGCATTATGTTTGTCATTAATATCGAGGCTACATATTCAACCCGGGACGTCTAGTAACTTTACTGTAGTGTTTATTTTGTAGGCCTGACGTAGCCGAGTGGTTAAGAGCTAGAGTGCTTAGTACGCGTTCCTTGAGTGGACCGGTGTTCAAGCCCGTGATTACTAAATACGATAAATATTTGTATTGATGATTTATTGTAAACTATACTGACTTGGTTGTCATGCCGGAGTATAAACAGAAATTTTTAGTCACTTAGCCTTGAACATAGACAACTAAGTTATATTTAAAGTTTCACATCAGTATATTGAAACTCAACGGGGTTTTAAAAGTGATGGAATTGTTTGCAAACTATTCTATAAATGATTTTAATCAGTGTCTATGATGTAATTAAATTATTCGATACAATTTATGGATATCATATTTTGTAAGTTCAGTACTTAATCAGATTCTTAAATTTTCGAATATTTTCCCTTTTGCTGAAGGGTAGGCTGGCAATTTGTTAGCAAAGGATTCGCTCGAAAACGAATTTTAGCCATGGGCCGCAGCTGAAAATTTTATTAAACCAATTATTTTAACAAGGGGATCGCGCGAGGCTTTCCGAACCCCCTGCAGCACACTCCTGCTTTTGCAGGGTCGTGCAAAGGTATTTGGGGGATCCGGATGCAAAAGGGGTTAAGGGGCTTCATTTATTTATGTTGAGACTTTTATGGCTTCCTCGATTGGGTCCCCTAGATCGGGGGCCGTGTGCTTTTGCCTATGTTTTGTTTCTAGTTTTCTCATTTTAATTACTTTTTTTTTTTTTATCCTTTGAAGTTCAGGGAAATAAAATTACCCAATTCTAGTTTGTTATCCATGAGAGCAGAGATGCATTAAGCGATATCAATAAAACTTTAGAACTGTTCTGAAGAGTTTTAATCACCCTACCCGACATTGCATATTTAATAAATTTTAAAAATAAATTTTCTGTTTATACTTCGGGACGACCACAAGATCGAAATAATACAAGAAACAGCGCCGTATTTAGTAGTCACGGGCTTGAACCTAGACCACTCAAAGCACGTGTACTTATGTACCCTCGACTGACTACTCGGCTGCGGCCCTTTGGTTTTGTTTTTTCAAGTTCACTTTGGAATACACAACTGCAAAATTTCTAAACTCAGTTTGCTGCTGTGAAATAAAAAAAAGCTGCTTTTTGTATACTATACGGTATTCCACATTGCATATTCAAATCACTAGAAGTTTTAGCAGAAACCTTCCGCGTTTTTATAATCGTAATGGTCCGATTATGAGTGTTAACATTTTTGGTCGTTGAACACTTTTCTTGCAGCTAACTAAAAGATAATTATCTATCATCTTTGTTACATAAATAAATTCATCCTTACACCTTCCTATATTCTCTCATCTGTTCCAAAAATCACTTACAGTGTTATCGAACGTTGTTTTTCCTTCAATAAAATTGTCAATAATTTGTGTTTTTAATTTTCTCTGACGAAAGATTATGAATAGATTCCTTCAAAGCAATTAATGTTAACTACAGTGAAGAACCAGCAGACAAAATTCCTGTGAATGTTCACCTTTAATGAGGTCGGGAACACCGAAATAATGGACGCATCAAGCGAGCAATAGCTTAAGGCAAATACTTGTAATCGTACTCCTCAGAACAAGGTCAAGGGGGTGGCATCAAGAAAGTAGTGGCGTCACGCTAACTGATTCTCTTACCCCCCCTTTCCGTCTCCCTCAGTTCAGCTCTATCTCGGCTTCATTATAGCCCTCTCTTTCTTGCTGGTGGCAGCTCGAGGAAATATCACGTGGTTTTCTGCTAAATGTTAAGGTTCTTGGCAGAGCTTTGTACCTAACCTTCGAGGTATCATTCTTGATCAGAAAGGAGCCTGTTCCGGGAAACCTAACTTATTGGGAAGTGTCCTGATACAAGTTTAATGTGTTCGTCTTCAAGTGAACTATAAACTATGCCATAAAACTTATGGGCAGTAGCTACGTATGGGCTGTATAGAAATCTTAAAAGTATCCAAAGAATGCCAAGAATAATGGTCACAATTATGTAGATGGGAGCTTAATTTCGTTAAAATACCTCCCGTGGGTGGCTCCAATTCCTCTTGTGGCGGGGGAGACGTGTTGGGCATAACAATGACAAGCCAAGGGCTTTAAGACAGTGAATTCGCCATTTGCTTCAAGTAGGATTAAGATATGGAGGTGGAAAGAGTTTCACCGTTTTCGCCTCTCCCTCCCACTGCCTCGTGGATCACGGACTTATGCAGAAGGCAACGAACGAGGTATACTTTTCAAATTTGGAAAACGCTTTTGTCATTTTCATTTTCTTTAGTTTGTGGGCTATGAATGTTAAAAGGACTGCATTTCAGTATTGGAAAAAATATATGATTTTCCATGATAGCATAGTGAGTTCGCCACTTGTTAATCGTTTGAAGAGGTGTGAATATAAATGCCGTCGGAGATAGGAGAAATTCTTAAAAGGCCTCGTAATCAATGCCGCAGCTAACCGAACTCAGACGGAGGGAGTAGGGGTTTCGGCACAACATGGCAATCAGCCCACGATAAATCTATAAATTCACAGATATAGTTGGAATCATATGAACTTGCGTATCTCGCGAAGTGGCAAGGAACGAATTTATAAATTTGAGTGGAACCTAGATGAAATATTCATAAACGGACGAATATTTTATCTGTATTTCGTCATTCGTATACGGATGAAATATTCGTACAAAGGGGTGAACCTGAAATCTTTGAAATACCGATACTCGAGAGCAGTATAATGACTATCGTGTATTCTGGTCCAAAGCAATTGCTTATACGCGCTAAATTCTAAGCGTTAATTCTGCTGTGAAACAGGCGCACTATGATCGAAGTAGTCGATGCAGCACAAAATCCCTAACAACTACCCTACAGTTTATGACAGCTTCATGAGTCAATGTTATCTTTTGGAGGTAACCATCTACACAGCTCGTATATGTATTAATGCGCATTTGATGTCATTTTACCTTTTATTCGCAGGACAGGCCTAATAAGAATTCCTTTAATTCGATACTTCCTAGGATTCCACGCAAAGATTTGAAAATTATAGTAAAATCTGCACTTTTTTATATACACATAAAAAAGCAACATTTTTTACAATCCGGAAATATTAGGAAAGCACTTGTTTCAATGATCTCATTTGTGTTTAAGAATCCATGAAAATAAGTATAAGATGTTTTTAGGACTATTTTGTCCTTTCATTCTGTTTTTCTGCCAGCAGGATTTAAACAGCACAGATAATGCAATGATCTTATTTCTCACAGCAGGGTAAAATTTGCCCTTGCAACTAGTTGCGATGGAATTGCTCTTCTTTCAGACAAATTACCTCGTCAAAAGGTTAACTGACCGTTTGTCTAAAAGGCGAGACAATGTTATGACAGCCTGTTTCAGGACAAACTGGTCCCCTCATTAACTGGTATACGAAATTAGAGCTTCAAAGCTTTAATAGTTAAAGCTTTCTGTCTTGTCTGAGTTTTGTCACTAGATATGTCTAATATTTGATGAGGGGAACCAGTTATGTCCTGAAACAGGCTATCATAACAGTCTCATCTTTCATTTTAAATAAATGACCAGTTAACCGTTTGGCGAAGCCATCTATTTGAAAACAGTGCAATACCAGGGCTATTCGTTGTTAAGGCAAAGCTTGCCATGTTGTAAGAATTAAGGCTATTTCATTATCTGTGCAGTTTAACTCTTGCTGTCTGCAAAATCAGGTGAAAGGGCAAGATGGTCCTGCAGACATCTTATAGTTTCTCTGAAGCCACATAACTTTATACATATAGTAACTTTGAATCTCTCTCTCTCTCTCTCTTTTAGTGCTATCTTTTATTCAGTTATTCGGTAAACTGAGCGCGAAATGTCCTTGGAAATTACAGATATAGTCATAAATATTGCGCGTACCTCGTCATACAGCGCTTGCTTGAGCCGGTGACCAGTTTGACGTTGCTTTAGAATAGCTGAGCAAAGAGCAATAGAAATTGCTCAATGTGGGCACAGCTGAAAAAATGTAAATCTGATTAAATTTATGATTAATCGCTTCCACAGCGACTTACTGACGCGCACATGCAATAATTAATTCCGCATGACTAAAGTTTATTCTGCCATTAGAACTAATCATATAGTTCGTTAGTTGCATGATTGAAGTAGAGAGAAAAACGACAGGCGGCTCAAAATCACTCACTTGGCTTCCCACTCCATACTTAACCGTATGGAAACAAAGGATGACTTTTCTTCCATACTGAAAAAAAGTTCAGTTGTTAGTGCTTAATATTCATTGATATTGTACTTTTATAAAACTGCTCAATATCTACGTGTCTCTCTCTAAAATCAAGGAAATTTTAAAATCTGGCAAATCTCAATTCCCGAAGGGGCGGATTTCAAAAAGCTTGTTGCGATAACTTAACTTTTATTGAAAAGTTTGAAACGACTTTCACATAATAGTAAACGTGTTGCTATATATTCACATTTAATCAAAACATTGTCTAAATTGGTATGGTTTTTCCCTTTTAATTCGGAAAAAAGCGTCAGCTAACCATACGTAATGACCCAATGAACTTCATCTCTTTCAAAGACTAATGTCAAATGGTAAAGCTCTCACAAACTATGCTTTAAATGCAAACGTTGACCCATTGGCGGATTGGGTGAGATGGGGCGATTCTCCCTCTCTAGAGCCTGAGTAGAGTGGAAAAAATATTGTGTATTTTCAGTACTAAGTTGTATGGTAGTTATTCGTGTTTTACTTACTGCATAAAGACTTGGTTAAAAATTCGAGATAAATTCAAGTCTGTATTTAAGCTTAATTTTTTCAATTACTTTCAATTACATATTGTATATCATCGTTACATTGCCCCTTCCTACATACAAGTATATATCACCATGGTTATATCGCCTTCCCCCTTCAGAAAAATAGTCCGATTCCACCTCCTTGCGAAACCAGTTGAAAGTTTATGCAACTTTGACTTTTTTATTGTACCGAGTTATTTCTGGAGTGTTGTCGCGCAGGATTTATTTTATAAATGTGTAAGCAACATCAAGATTAAGTAGCTGAAAAGGAAACACCTAAATGGTGTTTAGGGGTCCAAAAACAGACGATAGTCAGCAAAAATGATCGCATAATGGAAAATTCCACTGAGCGACTCCCGCTTTATTGATTCGGCCTTTGCGGGAATTTTTATTTAAAGGTAATTTGTTTGTTTAATGTTCAAATTTTAAGCTGCATCAAGTGAGTTGGCATCGATTTTTAGTCCACCATTTGTTCATAATTAAACAGGTTGCTAACTATTCGATCGCAGAATCTTGTCAAGTAACTATATGGTTGTTCGTGTGTTGATAATTTATTCATTAAGCTTAATATAATCAGTATCTGAACGTTGATGGTTACCTTCCCTTAAAAAAAAAAAGAAAAGAAGAGCAGCAGCCTACGCTTCGAAAGAAATTTAACTCCCCCCACTTCCTGTAAAGCATAAAAGAACAGTTACCCCTCTTATGAATAATGTCTACATGAATGTTTCATACCGTACTGATACTATACGTTCATGGCTTTGGCTTTTTAGCATATCATTCCTAGATGTTCTTTACAGATGTTACCACAAGAATGTTTACATATTTGTCCAGGATGGCCATAAATTAACTTAAATGTTAAAATACGTACAGTATACGTTTGGTCGTAAACATATTAATTTACATACAAGAAAACATTGTTTTATCACGGGGTTTTAAAGAAAAAGTAAAATATGCAAATTAGAAACACGTCGATCGGAGTGTTATGCAAATTAACTTCTGTATATACAGTATTATTAAAATTACACCTCGTCAAAATTAAACATCGTATGTTATGATTAGCATATAAAGAACGGGAGGTAAAGCTGGGGAATTCGTAATTAGAAAAGTGATTCTTTGAAACAAGGTTTGTCCGCAAAACGGCAATGACATTTCGGTTGTCCTGAAAACATGAAGAAGAGTATGGTATGGATCCTTGCTCATTTCATTTCTTGAGTGCATCGATATCGAAGTGTGGACAGGCCGGATGCGTTACTGATAAAAAACCAAATATCATCTCTAATCCCATAACAGGCCCTAACTCTCTGGGCGCCTCGCATCCACGACCATATCATCCTCTAAGGACTGATCCCCGTCCCGGACATAGGTAGAAACCGTTGCCGAGGTCTGTAGAAAAACCAAGTGAATTATCCTCAGCTTCATCCTTGGAACAATGCAGTGCAAACAGGTAACAGATATCCAAATTATATGTGCTCAAAACAATGATCAAGATCCTGAAATTGCACTCTTGTAAGGGTGTAGTTTAAGGTTAAAAACAGTTCGAGCTGTTGGCCTCCGAACTGAAGTCCTGAATTTCACAAACTTGTGTATCGCTCAACAGACTGCTTTATCGTATTTTATGCCTCAAAGAGGTCTACTTTTATTTTCGTGGTGTTGTTAATATATGCACAGCTGTTGTGCGATTGAAGAAAACCACTTTCATAACTAGATCATATTTTTTGAAGAAATTGATAATGGGCACTTCATAACCGTATTAATGAACGTGATTCGGGACTTGAGCCAGAAAGAGTGTGACCAGGTAGTCTTTCAACAGGATGAGATGCCCACACATTCACCAGAGGGTTATTGCATTATTATTAAGAGAACGTTTTGATGGTAAAAAAACATGGTTGAGCTTTTGAAACAAAGTGCCAATCACACAGACCAGATTTAAACCACCTACTGATTACTGGTTATGTGTTTATCTGGAATGGCTGCGCCTATAGACGTGACCCAAAAGTTGTCTCACAACTAAAGAGGATGATCCAAAGAGATATAATGGACGATTCCCAATCAAAAACGGCACTAGAGGACCCATGTAATCGGCTGCGCCTTCCCCGAACTCCAAGGACACATGTAGGCTGAGATCGTTTTCGCACTAGACAAATGTCTGGTTGACCGGCATAGACGAGCCGCCCCTTCGAAATCGGCTTTCTTCCACTGCTTATAATTTCGTTACTCGAATTTGAGCTTTGTTGATTCAGAGGGTGTACATTTCGAGCAATTTATGAGCTACGTAATGAAAAAAAAAATATATATATAAATAATAATCAATTTTTATTTTTACTCCGGGAAGACCACATGAGGTCAGAAGGGTTCACAAGATAGAGAGAATATAAGAACATCGCCGTTTAGCAGTCACGTAGTCTTGGGCCATGGTTACTCAAACGCATTATAACACTTGTGTACCGTCTCACTTGACCACTCGAGTAACTTGGCTATTAGGTTTCAAACGTTGATGTAGAGAAATAAACTGTTTAGAATGTAAAAAAAAAAAAAAAAAAAAAAATCAGAATCGATTATCCGATTTAATTGATATCTGCTTAATTCGGATAATTGAAATATTTACTTAAAGAGAGACAGTTTTCTGAATTCATTATATATAGTTGACATCATGTCTCAGCAGTAGATCGGACACACAAGCAAATTAATTTTCATGCTTTTTTTTTTCCCCTTTTATCATGAGTTTTGTTAAGAGGTATTTATTTTTGCAAAAGATTCTTAACAATAAAATATTGACCATTATAACTCGACTCGATTGTGAGCTCGACGTGTTTTTTTTGACACCTCAACTAGACTGGCTCAAAAAAAAAAAAAATAATAAAAAATCCTGGTGTCGTTCTGAGAATCATGTTTTTGCTTCATTGACGATATAACTGCGAAACCACTTTCATTCGGGCCCCATCCCTATTCCTTCATTTTCGGCTTCACGTTTAATTCTCTAAAAAACCAATCTAAAGTATCTGTCATCGGATCGAGATTCCGTTTGTGTCAGTTTTGTTATATATAGGAGATAAGTTCCGAAACATGTTTCGAAGCAAGTGTGCATCGATTCTCCTCCCTTCTGTTTCTACGAAATTACCGTACTACAGTATTAGACCGCCTTTTTTCCTGTTTTCTCAATCAATATATTGAATGAGTTCGAATCTCGGGACTTTCGGCAGATAAACCGCAATAAACATTGCACTGGTTTCGGATGCGGCCCTCGGCTGATAATATCATTTTGCGGCGTTCACTGCGCGAGTCTTGCACGTGATGCGAGGCGTGTTATCTGATATCCCGTGCTACCGTAACGACACCTTTCGTGCAATTTGCCGATCATAGCTATCGGAGACATGTAATTTAAGTGAAATTGCGGTGCGCGCGACAGATATGCAGATACGAAAGTGGTGCACTGCTCCGTACGAAGTGTTTTTGGAGGCTGCTAAATTGTCCTCGCATGAGTAATGTTTACCATAATAAGGACTTTAACTAAGATATCGGAGCAAACCATTTATTTTCTTTCGGATAGCCAATTTATGCTTAACACGACAGATCATCGGGCTTGTTAAGTAATCAAAAATAAATTTTTGCAACATTTATTTCTACGAATGTAGCGGCAGTTGTTTTGTCTTTTTATCATACGATCTAGAGTAGTGATGGTTGAAAGGGCGGAAAACTTGACGATGATACCAGTCGTCTTGTTTGTTTTCTTAGTTTAATAACACAAACTGATATTGGTTTGTGTTGTGTTTAGTTTCTCCACATTCAGCTAGCAAGACGACCATAGTCACAAAATGATTAAATTAAAAAAGAAGATCAACTAAGCAGGTTCGAAATTGGATAAAGAGTTTATCTGGTCAGTGATGGTCAATGACCAGTGTCCCGATTGTACGGTGGATAATCAATAAGATTAATTTGAGTGTAACTTTAAAACGGTTTATTTCATCACGTGGGAATATACTATTTTTTAATATAATTACTTCTCTCTTTCCTTGAGCCGTTATTCCAGTGGCTGACAAGTTTTTTTCCGTTCCATTTGAGAGGTATGGTAAAGATGTGGCTAGTTCAACGTCAGAATTATATAGTGGCTGTGGTAATACGTATCTCAAATTTTAACTCCTGGATGCATTTCAATGATAGTATTGGCAAAATTAAGGAGAGCATTAACTCCCACTGTAGGATCATTCCTATTTAGGGACTTACTCGTTTCCAGTTGAATTACTGGATAACACTCTGTCTATTACAAATTGCATCCAAGCTAATGGTTCGGTCCACAATAAGTTCTTCAGCATTTTGAACTGCATCAAGTACTGCTGTTGTGTCTGGTCTACAAGCAAAAGTGTGCCTACAAATACCTCCCCTCTCGAGGTCTCGCATGGTCCCCCTTTAACAACCATAACAAATGAAATTGGATTTTGGCGGGAGCCCCAAGTTTTCTAAAGGATAATAATGTTGTAACAATAATATAGTCAACGTTTATGCTAACAGAGCTCGCTTCCAACACCTGTGTGAATATGGGTTTCAATTATTTTGTCATTATAAGCTTTCACTATATTAATAGTTGTATTTTATATCAAATCATATCATTGGGGGGGGGGGGTATCCGACATTTTTATTTTTGCCAAGCAGCACGTTTGGGCACAAGGAAATAATTTTTGCTGTTTCTACAATTAAATCGGAAAGCGTTTGAGTATAGAAAACAAGCTTAAACTGAAAATAAAATACATATTAAGCCTTTTGGATAGGGATATATCCTCCATATATTCTTGTTTAAAAATCGAAAATGTTGATCCTGTGTCCTACAAATTGTTCAGTCTCCATAAACTGTTATGTCCAAATGTGCTTTCTGTCAAGGCACACAGTGTGTCCAAACTTGTTGCCGTTTCATGTACAAATGTAGCCAGTTTTAATCAAATTTGTTTTGAACTTTTGATGGAAGAATGTCCAAACGTATTACTGCCGTAACAACGTTCCAGATGGTAAGTACAACGGTAAATACACTGTGCTTTAGCACCGTGTGGAAAAGACATAGGTTCGAATCCCGTTGAGACTGGAGGAATTCTTATGGGATTCATACTCTAACCGAATATGTCTATTCGGGTGAAGGCTGCATAGTTTTTTTTTTTTTTTTTATCCCGCAAAACAGGCAAGCCCACCATAGATAGAATCAGCCCAGTTCATACACGCACACACAACGCTGACTCTTCATGGCCATAGTTGCCTGGATGAGGAAATACTAGTTTAATAAGCCTATGTTCATCCGCTGTACCTGACGACCATTTCTGACCATATAACTTCATTTGTACACGTTCTTCGATAATAAGCTCACCATTTCGATTTATTGCTCCAGAAAGTAAAAATTACTTCGCTATTATGATAACTTTTTCAGTCATTGAAAACTGCCACTAATATTGGCAACTTTATATCTCCGATACCACAAACATGTAAAGACATGAAATAATAATGTCATGTAGTAATAAATGCTGTGTATAATTGGTAAGGAAATAAATTCACCTTATTTATTGATTCACTTTAGTAATTTATCACCATATGTGAGGTGCAAAGGTAACACGTAATTCATGCATACGTTTTGATGACCTACCAATCATGAAGAATGCTTTGATAAATGGTCTGTACTGTATTTCATTTCTTGTTAAGTTCAGGGAAAATTCACGTACACGAATAGCTGTTACAGAAGCAAGCCAAATTTTGCAGAGTTCGCTTAATTATTGATGAGAACTTGCCTTACTTTCGTCCACAAATCAGGGTGTGTAGAGTTACTTCTAACATCTCAAAAGAAAAGCACCATAGTTGGGAATTGTAAGGCATATTTAATTCATTAAGAATCAGTTGTACAGAAGAAATCCTTTCTTTTTACTTGGTCCCCACCCACCACCAGGTGGACTTGACAGGTGGCGATTACGGGTGTCTTTCACATGATGGCTTAAGTATTGATGTCGGGATGGTACGTTCCCGTATAATAATTCAGCTGGTCGGCTTGACACTATGATTTGCTTTACAATTTCCCTCAGATGATGGTGATTTTAACGTTGGTGATGGAAGAGAACGGGGTCATTTAGCGGAACCTTCTTTCGCTTAGGCCGTAGTTAATAGGAGGATTACTAGGTATATGTATGGGCCTGTTTGTTCTGTATCCATCTTGAAATGTCAGTGTAACGTACATTTGCTGCATGCATATGGGGTGTTAACAATCACGAGTTCTTTCTATTTTTCCCCCTTCGGTCTTTTCTTAATAAAAATGCCTCAAGTATTTAAAATATATTGAAGGTTATTATCGAATTTCACCCTGCAATAACCAATTTTTTCTCTCTTATAGGCAACTAATTAGTAAATTTTAAGTAATTAATTTTGTTGATGTCGAGTATGATTTTATGTATATAATGAATACAATTTTAATAAAGAATTCCTTAAGGAAAATCGATCCAAAATGACGGCAAAAATATGGGCGAATGGGAGGAATGTTATCAGATAGAATTGAATCTCGATCGATAATGAATTACAAGTCAGATAGAGAGAGAGGAAAAGATCGGGAAAAAAGACTTAAGCCTGGCCTAATTTCATGATTGGATTCTGATGGTGAACAACCAAAGTTTAGTTGAAATGATTTAACACAATAACGATTTCTTGCCCAGAAATCAAAATAATGACTATATTTGCATTATTGGCACATCTCACATAGGCTTATGCCAGTGGTTCCCAAACTTTTTCGGCCACCGCTCCCTTGGTTCCATAAACATCCCCAGTGCCCCTACCCTTACCCTACAAAAGCATTAATCAGACAAGCGGTTTGTACGACCCACTAAGAAAGATAACACAATAAAATTCAAAACAATAACAATTAATTGTGCATTTATTCAAAATCCAATTAAAACTTTTTAGTTTAATTAATTGAACAAAATTGATGAACTTTATACAGTGATACCAGCTTTTGAAAGTCTGATAGTCATTTAACAAGATTATTAGATACTACATCTAGTAACTACTTCACTCTTCAAAAATTCTTAGATGGTCTTGATGAAGTGATACCAGTTTTCCAATGTCTGGTTTAAAGTCACTTAGCAGGAGTCTTAAATCGCGACGTTTAATTATCTAAAGTCGATTTCGTTGCTAGAAGTTGGATGACCACACTAAAACCAGATAAAATATTTATATATAACTACTTACCAAACATGCACAAAACCTCACCTACCACAGATGTACAGTAACTAATTTATAACAAAATCAATAGTTATTACCAATAATTGTATATCTTGTGACAACTCCGAATCGTAAATACAACGTAACCAAA
Source organism: Mastigoproctus giganteus (assembly GCF_048544385.1). Taxonomy (NCBI): domain Eukaryota; kingdom Metazoa; phylum Arthropoda; class Arachnida; order Uropygi; family Thelyphonidae; genus Mastigoproctus; species Mastigoproctus giganteus. The sequence continues at coordinate 51,947,541 of NC_143575.1, forward strand.
TGAAATAAAATAGCTTTGAAAGCTTTAAGAGCAGTAAGACTTTAAATACGAAGCGAGAAAGGTGTTTCCCTGTAGTCTAGGATCTAGCTTGGTCAATCGTAAATAAGTTATCAACGTGCTCGGAGGGGGCCTCTAGCGTACCCCCTCCACCTGAAAGGGGTGGAGTGTACACCCCCAAGGGGGCTAAGAGGAAAGGGGTGGAGGGGTGTAGGATCTATGAAGCCCAAATAGTTGCTTTTTGCGGATCAGAAATAAATATGACAGGATTTCTTAACTTTTTAACACCTCCCTCCGTGTTACTTCATAATAGGTTGTCTCTATCCTCCCAATTTGTATAAAGAAATAACTTTCAAATTATTTTTGATGAAATTTGTTACATAACATTCGTGCGACAATCCCATTGTAACCAATAGTAGAATTTCTTTACCCCCTAGCATTACGCAATTTAATCATCAATAATTTTAATCAATAATTACGTAAGTAATCATTGAGTGATAGCGTTACGTAATTTGTAATTTATCCATATTTGTTTGTTGTTGAAATCTAGTTTTTGATTTTAAAATCCGATTCTTCATTTATGCATATTTTCGCTGATAATTCTTCACACATTAATTACTTCCTCAAATTAGGAATTTAATTTACTATAGGAACATCTAGAGAATTTAGAAAAAAACTGATGTGGTCAAAAACAATAATAAAATAAAATACAGGTACTGTACAGGTAATTAAATAGAAATAAATACAGACATTTACAATACTTATAAATTGCCGATCGGGTTAGACAGGTGGGTAAAGTGCCTACCTAGTAACCCAAAGGTCGCGGGTTCAAATCCCGCATTGGGCTTAGATCAGAATAAAATGCCAAGACTTTTGGAGGTGCATTATGGCCACAGAAGCCGATGCGCTAACAAAAAAAACTTATAAATTATTAATAATGAAATGAATTTTGGTACTTATCCTAAACAGATATTTATAGTTAATTCCAACAGACATCAAGATTGTCTGTTCCGAATAAGCAGCAGTGTCATGAAAAGCAACCTCAGTCTTCCTTAGACTTCTGAAAGTTGAATCCGTTGTCTTATGAAAGTTTTAACAATGTCTGTCTAGCTTTCTTTTTACAGCGCTTTTTAATCTGTTAAATGCATGACTGCCATCCACGATGGGGATGTCTGTAGTAAAATTTTCTCGGCCTTTGTGAGAAGGGAGAGCAAATCAGGGCCAGTTGTTTCATGGATAACCACTTAGGCTTTGGTGAGATTTTTTTTTTTTAGCATCTTCCTCGTGTACCCGTTCCTGCAGCATCTGTGCCAACTCATAAGCTGATAGTCTTCTGAAATGTTTCTGCTACATCATTCTCATCAACTTCTTCAGACATGACCGTTCACCATAACTGTTTAATACGTCTAATTCTAAATTAAAACTTTTCTACAAAAGTAACCATATTGCTCTAACAGCATTGCCGTCTGCTTAAAATTCTTTAATCGAACGATTCTGGAGGAATGACACCACTATTTTAAGCTGACTTGCTTTCTCTCAACGATTCAACACTCACTGTCTTTCGTTGTAGAGATGCTACTGTATATTCAACTGCGAGAGAACACAATAACATGCAGAACATCACACAGGCCGACATATATGATAAAAACGTCAGACTGGGTTTCAGTGCCCACAAACAGGGCTGGATTTAAGCATAACGCATGGCTTGGGGCATCCCCATTCGCTTTTATGAAGATAAAAATATATATTAAAAAAAAAAAAAATCAAAGTTATTCTTAGATGTGGCCAAAACTAAAGTTGGTTAGTAGTAGTAACACTGTTAAAATTTAAAAGTATGGTTTTTTTGGACGCCCAATATACCTTATATTGTTTTATCCACTATAAGGTGGACTCGATTTTTTGAAATCAATGGACTTAAAATTGTCTTCAGTGTGATGATTCCCAACATTGCACGTGCATTTGTACTTTCGGCTGCTTGGAACGGACATTTTGGTCTTATTCATGCTGACCCGCAGGTCAATTTATCTGAGTAATGAGTGCCGCTGGGTAATGAAGACGTTAGATTGTTATTGAGATTCTTTTGGAAATCAGCGCGGAAGTCATATTCCGCGCTGGTATTTATTTCCTAAAATGTGTAATATTTGTTGCTATTGTAAGATGCCGTCCTCATTGTATAGTATCATGCCTCCCCCAAATGAAATTAAATTTTCAGATTTCCTTTCCTTTTTATCTGTTAACGTTCCTTTTTACTGAGTCATACCTTTATAATATCCATAACTGGATAGATACTTCCCTGAGGAAGGAGTAAAACAGGTGGTTTATTTGTATTTTTTATTTATTATTATTATCATTTATTTTTCTATTTTTTTGAGCTGCAGCAAAAGTCCAGGACTTCATTGCACAATACGGCAAATACTACAGTAATACTAAATACAAATAATATACTAACGATATTGCAAATTATTCTGCATCGATATTCGGTTAAAATTTTCTAATAAGTTGTTTAAATTGGGAGTTTCTAAACTTTTCACTGAAGTTCAAAATATCTGACTATTCTTCAGGGTAGGACCATTCTACTGCTGTAACAGAGCGTGGTTTTGATTAAATTCCTAACTATTCCAAACGTTTCGAACTCAACAGAAATCGAAAAGGCACAAGGAAATTATGTTAATTTCTGCTTACAAACTGCCAAACTCCACTTACTTTTTTTTTTTTTCTGACAGTCTCTATTATCGGCTCTGACATTTCTTATCAGAGACTTCCTAATTTGGAATCTTCTCTAGCTTAATATTTCTCTACCAAATTCTGTCAAATTCATTAGTTGCCTCTGTCGTTCTCCCAACTCCACTAATCGCGCGGAACTCTTTGACTTCCTTTCTTTGAAATTCGACTCCCTCCTGTCTAACTTTCTTAACAGTAAGGTAATTTTTCTTGATGATTTTAAATCTTACAACTCCAATTGATTTCAGTTCTCCAGTTAATGGACCCAGCTGGTCGAGATGTTGAGGATTTTGCGATTACTAATGACTTTACACAGCTTGTTCATATACCTATCAGAATTCCAGATAATCCTAACCACACACCCAACGCTCTAGGACTTTTCCTCGCCAACGAGTCTTCAAAAGTACATGGTCAATATCATTGGTCCTCTAGGCACCACAGATTACAACTTGCTGATGATTTCCTCTCCATTGGAGCTCTCTCTCTCATGGCCATTTTCAGCCCTGTTTCGTCAGCCATTACAATAATGGGATGGTCTGCGATTTGTATTCCTCCTTTTCCTTGGTTGGAAATTTACTTGTTTTAAATCTACAAGTTTTAGATCATGTGAGTGAAATTATTTTTGTAAGGATTCGTTATTCCGTATTTTACCCTATAATCTCATCCTTGGCTTTCCAAAAAAATGTGCTAAGGCTATTCAAGACAAGACTGCGGCACATCGCAGTTGAGTCTATCCAAATCTCCAGCTTCAATTTCTGTCTACGCTGAAGCTCGCAACAATCGTAAAACAGTTATTAATCAATCATTAAATTTTGTATGTGGAGAGACTTTGTCTCTTCCAAAGTCTTTTCATTCTTTGTCTCACAGACCTTCAGTTTCTGCTGCATACCTTTTCTGTAGATACGTTTATGGTCATTATTCTTTTGAATTCGCCTTCTCACACTCTCTCTTCCAAACGGTTCGAATTTATTTATAGTTATTGTGAAGTCTATTAAAATACGCCAATCTTTTTAACCGTTTCAGTTAGCAAATCCTTGATAATCTCGCTTTTTTTTTTTTTTTTTTTTCAATTGCAAATCTTCCTTCATCAAGCATCTAAATATCACAAACTTAGCTCTAGTTAAACACCGGACTCTGCTGTGCGCGTGTTATCCTTGACTTCTGTCAATGTTATGTTTACAAAATTCCTTTGGTTTTTGGACATCGATGTAGTGTTGTAAACTTCTAAACAGATGATAATCCTATTGTGCCCACTGTGGCGAATATGGGAATTTTTGCCACGTGATCAGAGTATGAGGACAGGACACGTGTTCTCTTGACGAAACATCAGGATTAGTCAAAGAAGGAAATTTTTCTTAGAGCAGCGCTCGGAATTTGGAGTTACTGGTTGTAGACTTCGACTGTGATTGTTTTATTAGGCTGCGGCAGTGAAAACCTCTCTCTTGAATTATGCTGGAAAAAGCACAGCAAATCTTCCTGATAGGAAATAGATTCCCAGTACTAATTCACATTGTCAATGACACTTAGCCATGTGATAAAGAACCCGTTTTTCATCTCCAGTAATGAGTCTATACAAAAACAGTGCTTGAAATTCACGAGGATACAGTGAAGTGCAGATGTTTACACAGTCTTTAAGATTGTCTGGTGACGACACGTGTGGTATGACTTTCCAAGTTTGGCCACTTTTCCTAGCTCCTTCAAGTGGCGATGAACGATGGAATGGTTCGAATTGAGTTTTTAGAGTTCTTCAATAGTTGCAGTAGGATCTGCTTAAGCGTATCAGCAGGCCGTCATCAAATCGAAGAGGTCGGCCTGAATAAGCTCCATCAGCTGATCTCACCAAACCAAACTCCAGAAACTATCGTTATCATTTCTCCGCATTTAGAACTTCCTCATCTCACACAAAGTTTCAGTAGCTACATTAACATTATTCTCTTTCTTAAATTCAGAAAGCATTATATACCTTATGTATTCTTCTGACACTTTCATCTTATTTTCAGAACGTGCGAAGAGGAAAAAAAAAAAAAAGAAAAAAAGAACTGCGCACCGGATCAGGGTTAACTTTTAACGCCTACACCGAGAATGATGACTAACGTTTATACTATTTAGCATGGAAATATTCCGTGTGATGTGCAGAGATACACGTATAAATAAGACAAGTTTGGCAATAATAAAAAAAAAGACCACTGTACTGATCGGATGACGTGATATTATATGTGTACATGTATTCCAGGCCGGTTTGCATGAAAAGTCTTATCCACACGTATTATTTTATTTATCAATCTGAAAAAATTGCAGGTATTTAATCACTCAGATTTATAGTTTTATATTTATTAAGGCAAATCTTTAAATAAAATTCAGCCAGGACAAGAAAAAGACTTCTTCTAGGTACGTTTTTTAAACTTGTTATGTAATTCAGTATATTTCTTTACTTGAAAATGTGCATAAGTTTCACTTCACAATCAGTTTTCTTATACTAACTCACCATCCACCCCAATCACGCCACATTTTGCAGGCCCATTTTTCTTGAAGTTTTGTAATCTCTACTGCTGGTCTGGCTCATGGCGTAGTTTCCTTTGCTCTTGAACAGAGTTATTTTTTCTCTCGCTGTATTTATTTTAGTTTATTTATGATTTAATCTTGAAGTGTCTTCAAATAAAAATGTAAAATTATAGTTTCCTTCTTTAAAATGTCGTCACACAATCAACTAATAAATTCCCCTACTTTGCTATTGGAAACAGTATTAAAAATGTTGATAAATAGTTAATTTTAGTTTAACAATTACCTGAAATGTTTGCATTGACCACTACTTCTGTAGTGGTGAATGTCTGCATTTACCAATACAGACCCGATTATAGACCCGATTAAAATGAAAAAAAAAAAAAAAAAAAAAAAAACGTAGTTATTTCTTTAGGTTAAAACAGTGTCTCTTATCTCCAGGCCCTTCCAAAGAAAAATCCTGGATGCGTACTTTCCATGGTATCTAAATTTAACCATAAAATGTGAGATTACAAGCAAAATACGAGACACTATGGAATTCTTTCAAAACTTTTGTGAAGGACCATTATTACAGGGGCTTTTCCATCGTCATAGCATGCAGATCGGTCCGTGGATACACACTTGTACAGACAATAATACACAGTGTAAGATGTCCTAAGTTCTGATATACCAGAAAACCAACAGCATTATTGCATTCAATTATATGGAGTGTGAAAAGAAATGTGCTCCTATTTTCATAAATCATAATCATAAATCGTGGCTAACTCAGGGGCCAGTCAAGCATAATTCAAGCAATTAACAGAATTATTTTTGCTATAAGGGAGTAAAGGACTACCACAATGAACTCTCATGCTATATACAAAACTGATGATAAGGCCTTATGGTAATAAATCCCACTTCTCGACAAGAACAGTTCTTGTCATATGGAGGTTTCTGGGAGGAGGTCGCCTTACCACAGTTTATCTTCCTAAGCATCCCTGATATTCTCAGTAGGATTCAGGTTCGGGAATCTGGCTGATTCCTCTAGAAGAGCATTATCATCCATGAAAGTGAATTCATTACAAAGAACCTCTGTAATGCCTCACATAGGGTTTAAGTATATATGTATTTATTTATTTATTTATTATTTGCACATTACAAGCTAATGGGTCAATGAGTATATAATTTTTAAATGATAAATATAAATAATTTTATGAATTAATAATAACATATCGAATAGTTATAATATGAAGGGATCTAATTCATAGTGGTCAATTAAATGAGGATGAGAACTGAGAGGACTGAATTTTTTATAGTCAGTTTTATAAACCAAGAAATATAAATAAAAAATAAATAAATTTTCTGTTTATACTCCGGGACGACCAAACGGTCAGAGGAGTTCACAAGACAGACAGAATACTAGAAACAGCACCGTATTCAGTAGTCACGGGCTTGAACCCCGGTCACTCAAGGCACGTGTACTTATGCACCCGCGCGCCTGACCACTAGGCTACGGCGGCCTACTATATCTTCTGATAACACATATGTCTCTTCGGAATGTTAAAACTAATTTCCTAAAGTACAATAATAATTATGGCATTTGCTGTGTATCATTTTATGAATTAACTAATCCTTAAATATATCTATATTAAGGTTTCATTTTATATTCTGCGGTAGTTAACTAAGGCAATAACTACATCATAAAGATTGCAATGATTTAGTCACTGTCATAGCATGAAATATTAAAGCCTTGAACACTGCCAAAAAATACGGCCCCCAAGCTTTTATAATAAAAATAATTTTAATTGTGTTAAATAACAACAATACTGATTTAGGCGTTTTCCTTTCCTCCCCACCAAATATCCTCTCAGTTGTTATTTTGCTTGGGGCCTGGCGCAAGCTATAACCCACTTGTTTTGCCCATTTTTGATACATCCGATTATGATTTTCATAATCGGATGTATCATGTTAAATCATATCTGCACGTCAAATTTCATATGGCAGTTTATGCAATAATTTTATATATTAAAAAAATCACGGTTGTAACTTAACTTTTAGACATCAGTGTGCTAATCACAATATTTTTGCAAGTTTTTCGATATGGGTGTGCATTTCGTATAGCGGAGTAGGTCACCTGCAGTTTATAAAAGATTTCGTAAATGCCAATGGATACCTGGCTATATTGGAAGGCAAATTGCTGCCAACCATTAGAGACCATTTCCGCCAAGTAACTGCATCTTTAAGGACAACTCTGCTCCTTGTCATCGGGCGAAAAGTGTAAGTGGGCTCTTCTGTAGTTACTTTTAGCTTCATTTCTGCATTAGAGGTTCGACAGTAATGTGTTTACATTTGTTACAGCTGAAAAAATGGTTGGAAGAACGGTCCATTACACCTCTTAGCTGGCCAGGAAACAGATCGGACCTAAATCCTATAGAGAACTGTTGGGATCGTGTGCAATCTGCAGTTGCCAGAAAGAAACCAAAGACCCTTGGTGAACTTCATGAAGCCATAATTCGTGTTTGGAAGCACGAACTATCAGTTGATTATCTTCAGAAATTGATCTTGTCAATGCCTCGACGGTGTGCTGTTGTCATCGGTTCAACTAAATATTAGTTTGCACCTGGTGAACTTTTGATTTTGTTTTACATTTAAAATGATAAACTGAAGCAAACTGAGGGCTTCTGATAATATTTCAGCCGTAATTGTCATGTTTACCAAAACTGTTGTAAAGGTTGCAAATGCTCATTTTGGAATATTTTGAGAGCACCTGTCAAATATTACTTAGCTTTGCCTTAACTATTAATAAGTATCCCTTGTTTATATTTCTGTTTGTGATGCTAGTCATTAATGTAACATACCATCGCGAAAAAGGGTTAGAAATGTGAAATTCCTAGGTGATGCACTTTCTTTGAACACCAGTGTAAGTGTTACGTTATGCTATTGTAAGGTTGTGGCAACAAAGTTTCTGGGTTGGTGCAAAAGAACACAAAGTGAAGGAATTTAAAAATGGTTTTATTTTTATTCAATGTAATCACCACTTGCTTGATTGAATGCACTTATTACAACGTTCTAAAGTTTCTGAAAAGAGTCAGCCAAGGCGTTTAGACAGGTGATGTTCAGTTTGGTGGTTACGTTTTTCTTTATCTTCTCAACGTACTAGAAATCTCTTTGAGGGCAGTTTTAACTTGAGAAAGAGGAAGAAATCCGCTTCCGCTAAATCGGAGAGTGGAGTGGATAGTTCATCTGTACAATGCCATGTGTCGTCAGACATGTCTTCACAACAAATGCGGAATGAGCGGGAGCATTGCCGTGCAACCAGACCAGCTGTCTTGCTCTCGAAATTGTGGCCTCACCCGGGAAATGCGTTTCAATAGTCTTTGAAGCACCCATACGTAGAACGCAACGTTCACTCTCTTCCCTTCAGGTACAAATTCCTTGTGAATTACACCTCTGTTTGTCGAAAAACATGATCAGCATCATCTCAATCCTGTACTTCTGTAAATGAAACCTTTTGAGCCTTGATGAATTTGAAGTCCACTGCCTGCTCTGACGCTTCGTCTCTGGGTCGCACTGAAACACCCAATACTCATCTACAGTAACAATGCAGTCAAGGAAATTAGGATTGTCTCTTGATAAATTTGAATAGTCTTTGCATAATGACATTCTTCGTTGCTTCTGCTCATTCGTGAGGCTTTGCGGCACAAATTTTGCACAGGCTTACCTGTTCCCTAAATCTTGATGCAGAATTTGACGAATCGTTTCCTTATCCAACTCAGCCATTATTCTGAGGGTCAAACTACGATCTCTTGCCACAATTTACGAATAATTTTTTTTACAATTGTCTAGTTTATTAAATATTTAATATAAACATCCCTTTAAATGGCTATACTTTTGCTATACATTTGCAACTCTGTCCTCATTTCGCAAGATTGACAGAGGCCCACTTCGTGGGTTATCGTGAAAATTCTCACGTGCGTGTTTGAGCTACTAGTACGACTTAAGTTTCATCACGATAAACAGTTTTTAACATTTCATACATTTCTGTTTCAGACTTTCCCAGTTTAAAGCAAAAAATTGATATTCGTTCGCTACTTCATTGCAGAATGGTAATGTGGAACGTTAACGCTACTAACGAAACTGGTTGTTATTTGCAACCTGTCAGCCTATTGGACAATTTCTGTACCACCATCTGCTGGAGGAAGTTTGAACTACAACATACCACTTCTGTTTATTTTCAAACTCATCGAACGTGACTGCAACAGCGCCAATCCGGGAACTTTATTGTCACACCTCATACGTCCAGAAAAAGTCGAGCTTTTGCAAGCAAATCTATCAAACTTTTTCTGCTATCGATGCTGTGTATCTACTATCAGCTATTTGGTTTCATGAAATCATATAATCAATACAACACTTGCCCTTTCCCCATGGAAATACATTGTAGTCTCGAGGAACAGCCCTCTTAGGTAGCACAGTTGGAAGAATCGCCGTCCTCCCCCAAACCGGGTGGAAAAGACCTGAGTTCGAGTCCCATCGATGGCGTGAGGAATTTTTATGAGCCTTTTTCACAACGTGGCTGAGTTAGTCGGTCTCGGGCGACAGTAGCAGGGTTTTTTCTCCCGGAAACTCGGGTTTTTCGTCCAGCAAACAGAAAATCAACCACAGAACACACGCAATTTACAGATAATATACACGGAGCAATATGGCCTTAGTCTCTAATGCTTCTAAAACCAAACTACAATGCAATAAGTAATATTCGAGGAACATAAACATATCGCAGCAACTAATTTCCCAACAGATGAATACACCTGCTGTACACAATATTGTGTCTTATGATCCTACAAGGAGAGAGAGAGAGAGAGAGAGATGAATCGGTTTACAAGCAGATATTTAAATATATTTATTCACAAACAGTTCGGTGGTTACGTTTTTCTTTATGTCCTCAACTTCCTGAAATCTCTTTCCTTGAGGGAAGTTTTCACCTTGGGAAAGAGGAAGAAATCCACTGGTTACGTAGTAGAATAGTGTAATTCTCTTGAAATTGATCCCGGGAGTTTTTCCAATAGAAAATATAGGACGTCAACGCTGCAGGAAACATCAGTTTCTCCAACTCTAGACTTCCTGTTGATTATTTCCAGAGACTCTGCCAGTTATAACTTAAGGGGTTGTTTGTTTGATTAACCTGTGTCTCTCAGCGTCTCCACATCGCCTATCTCCTATGAACTGTCAATATTTGAAGAGACGTTTGTCTATAAATTGTGTATATGTATTAGTAATATGTTATTTTCGGTTATATTGCATAACCGAAAAAAAATGTTAGAGAATGAACACCCTTCTAGCAAAATTGCTGTCCAGGGGTGAAAATCCTGTATTCAACTGATAAATAAATTTCGTAACTAGAGACAGCTACTGGCAAAGGCACTCTGTTTTGATGAATTGTGCCTTTTTTTGTATACTATACTGACAGTAGGCACTGCGAGTTTATGTATATGCATAGTTAGACCCTGCGAGCTGACAGCGATGGCGTCGTGGTGGCGGGAACAGGAACCTTTTGGTCCTCTGATAATAAATGCAACATCAGAGAGCTGTGATGTGATTGTACAATCGTCAGTTTTGTTACTTATAACCAACAGGGATGGAACCTTTTAACACGACAATGCAGATACGGTTTGATATGCAAACGACCTCAGCCTTCCTCACCTGGTGCGTCAGTCCTCTTATCTCGACTCCACGAGCATCTGTCGGATGACTCGAGTGGATGTAGTGAATCCACCACCAGCTACTGTGGCATAATTGTGCGATGCTCTGCAGGTAGCACGATTTTTAATCTCCTGATACGTGCCCAGGCGTATTCGAGACGTTACCTCCTGCTAAAAAATCCAACTTATTATTAGATGGGTGGTCATATTTCAGTGGCGACTGAATGGTGAAGACTTTAATATATACTTATGGCAGCATTCCTGTGTTGGCTTCGACGCTAGAGGTATATTCCTACATGAATATTGTCGCTTTCATTTTACAATTGACCTATCTGGGATTTCTAAAAGCTTTGACAGACACAAATGTAACCATGCAATGTGATACAGCTTTCTGCTCAGTTTGTATATTAAATTTGCTTTTTCCTGAAAAACTGCTTCAAAGTGTCTTCATGTGCATCTTTATGGGAGGAACTCTCTTTGCAAACAACAGGTGGTGATAATTGGATATCGGAATAAAATTCTCCACACTTTTCCATTAAATTCGAAGGAAAATCACGCCCGACCACGAATATCTATTAGATTTTAGCAGCAGTTTTGGGAGGCGGGGGAGTGAGCGTTTTTAAGGGGTGAAAAACTCTGAATAATTTGGATTTAATATTTATTCCAAGCGAGACCTTTATTTATTTAGATCATTCTATTGCAAGATATGTGTTATGTTATGCTATTGTAAACTTTCATTGAACTAATAAGAGCAAAACAATTAACAAAATATAATTCTCTCTACTTGAAACCAGCCTTCTCAGTTAGGCTTCCTTTCGAACTGAGTTTGTACGAGACAAAAACAGTGAGCAGAACAAACTTGTACGGTGCTTGCGCACTGCTCTTCTGCATGGCCCCGATCTACAAGAGTGATATCTAATGTCAGTGACCTACCTTCTCTCAGAAACCTCTGAATGTGTACGTCATGTCAAACTAGTGATATGAATCTGATGTCGAGATCGTTTGAACGAAAGCTGTTCCAGGCGGTTGGATATCACTTATCGGATTATGTGAATAAAGTATTGAATCCGTGATTGGGCGTGGCTCTTACATAATATGGGCCACTGATGTATCATCTTTATAGGATTCATTCAACACTAAATGCAATCTACCGGTTCACTCAGCAGAAAAAAAAAAAAAGAAAGGGAAGTGCTGTTTATTTTTTAATCAAGAATGAAATTTGTGGTCACAGTATCACGGTTTGAGACATTAGTGGCTAAATGTAACTCCTTTAAAAAATTAATATGAAGAGCAATTCTGACAGGAGGCTTGATTCGTGATATTTATTAAAGAAGACAGCGAAGACGTCAATGGCGATACTCAGTGAATTTCCATCAGCTTACTCTGATGAAAACGTTCAGAGTGAGACTTGGCTCATTTGATAGAATGATAACATGGAATTTGTCACATTTTGGTGCTAACAAGCACGATTTTCGGGATGATAGTCCTGTGTAGTTCTCACGTATAAATAATTATGGTATTGGTTGTAACTGGGTGTTAAATGTCTGTGGAGATAAGGAGTTCGTTACGAAAATTGTGGCGCCTTCGTAGCCAGGTGGGAAGGAGCAGCAGTGCGTAGCACACGCTTCTTGATTAGACCGGGGTTCGAGCCCGTCACCACCAAATACGGATGATGCGGAAAGGTGAGGAAATGGCCACCGCATATCCCGGAGCAATATGGCCTAATCTGCTAATGCTCCCAAAAACAACAACGAAAGTTGTAACGTATTTACATCAGTTGGAGAAGCTATAATTTTTGAAAATTTATTTAAATAAATAAATAATAAATTTAATATAACCATGTGCTTCCGTTGTCAGGGTCTCGCTGTACTGCCCAACACTACTATATTGGACAGATCTTATGCGGATATTGTGCAGGCAGAGCACACCCTTCTCAAGACTGTAAATTGATTTAAAAGCCATAGTTCAACATGAATTATAAAACAAGAAAATGTCATGTCTCTCATTCAGTACGAAATGAAACTTGTCTTAACGTATCGTAGTCTTTTAGTCTGAGAAAGTATTGAAGATGACAATACAACCTTTAGGTTAAAACTAGTGCTTTTCTTAACTATAACGGCTTAGAATTTGGACATTTGTATTGAAAATTAAGTTTTAATTATAAACATGAATTGAATTCATTTTTCTCTCCAGACATCATAGAAAAATATACTTCAGTATGGCCTAATTAGTAGACATAAAATGGTATAAGTAATGGACTTGTGATTGGTTGGTTGTAGGATTTTAGGACGCATCAGCAATTTAGGCCATATTGCGCTGTATATAATGTCTGTAAATTGTGTGTTCTGTGGTAGATTTGTTGAACGAAAAACCGTGCTATTCTCGCCTGAGACCGACTAACTCAGCCATGTGAAAAAGGTCCATAAAATTAAGGACTTCGTCATTGACCGCATTTGAACATTTTACCACCCGGTGTGGGGGAGGACTGTTATTATACCAACTGTGCTACCCACAAGGGAGATGTATGAATTGGATTTTTTTTTTACCAGACTGTAAATTTAAGCCTTCTTCTTCAGCGTTTCCGAAACTTTTTTAGTCACGGAACACTTTTCATCTCACAATATATTTATGGAACACTTAGGAAGCACAAGTTTAACGGGAGCCAAAGAACTGTTTGCTAACATTTTATTATATTCAGCACACTGTGCATGAGGAGCATCTTTATTTCCAACACACGTAAAGCCAAAATTCAAATAACTCTTATCATACTTTCGTTTTGGTCTTTTATTAGTTGGTTCTTGTTTTTTCACTTCAGATTTTTGGGGAACAAATGGCTGCGATTGTTCATCCTCACTTTGAAGTGTGACAATATTGTGTTCGTTTTAATCGACTACAGTTGCACTACTAGAAGTACTTGCTTCTCGTTTTAAAGTTCCTTTTTAAAACCAAAAATCCACGGTCACATATTTTAATAAGAATATTTCGAAATACTGATAATTATAAAAAAAGTTTTATACAAAGAAGTGAGTTTATTTATGATATCGGCTCGCTTCCCTCTCTCTCTCCTTCAACCCATGTATTCCAGTCTAAATCGCATACGAATGGCATATTAGACCACTACATTGCTACTTTGTCTGTGGATTGCGTGTGTTCGATGATGAGTTGCCTATTTGCTGGGAGGAAAAAAACCATGCTACCCTCGCCTGAGATCGACTTACTCGGCCACGTTGTGAAAAAACTCCTAAAAATTCCCCGCGTTATTGACGGGATTCGAACTCAGGTCCTTCCACTGGGTGTGGGGAGGACGGAGATTATATCAACTGTGCTACCAACGAGGCCTTGAGCTAGGATGGGCATCCAACTCAGGTTGGACTGCAAACATTGGTGTTTTAGTAAGATCTAGGAACAACACAGTGGTAATATTCAGTGGAAAAATTGCCAAAATCGAGAGACTAATTAAAATTAAAAACTATATTCAGTTGTTTTCTCTGATATTAGTGGCGCTGTTCACTCAGAATTCAGGGGATGCAGATATACATTTAATTTTTATTCACAACTACTATACTACGAGACCATTAGTTTGAAACTTCCTGAAAATCAAAGAATTGAGGAAGATCTAAAATTTAACCAACAAAATAATATCGTGGAAACTTAACGCCTCCTAAACTTCAATCATTCGATCCTTGTGTTCCAGCCAGGCCCACGAGAAACCATCAAACTTTCCATATGAGCAGGAGTCGCTTCCATTCAGTGAAGTTCCTTCCAGTAGGCTCTCAGCATTAGACAATAAACAGACTTCTTTGGTCAGCAAATTCAAAGGATAATTTAAAACATAATCTACTCTTTGTACTACTCAGTGTCCTTCCAAGTTGATCCAAGCAGGAACGTCATTTTATTTATATTTTATAATTCTACTCTATTGATTAATTACAATCCATGTGTAATTGTAATCTCTTTGATTGCTGTTTTTTTTTTGTGCACTGTTAATGGTTGTACTGTTTCACGTTTGTTTCATTCAAATCATATCTATTTTTGATAGTTAAACGGTTTATTTCGAAATTCTGAAACGATCAAGGGATTTTGTTGAAATTCTGAAACGATCAAGGGATTTTGTTGATTTAAATTACTTTGTTTGGTTAACTGAATTTTTCACCCTGATAATATGCCAACTCACAGTATTTTCTTTAAGGGTTTTGTTATCTCTTTAGCACTTGTTTGCAAATAAAAAACATGGAGCTTGTTCATTCGCCTTGGATCGTTCACTTTTTTTGTGTCTTTAATTTTATAAAAAAATAATTGAAGGAAGGGAAACCTTTCAGGCCTTGGCGACATTTAAAGAGAATTTTTGGAGACATTCAGAAGGGTACTTCCAAAGAAGCGTTCCAGACACTTTGATAACAGCGACAGTATTTAATTAATGTGTTTATAGCTTCACCAGGAATACTATGGATGGTGTAAAGTTCATTTTGAATCTCTTCTGCGTGGCTCTGATCTACAATAAATCTGTGAATAAATAAACACCAAATGAATCTGTTCGTCGTATTTTTTTCAGTAGTCTTCTGCCGGATATTTTGCATTTTTGTGTATTTTTACATTAATTTTTCTCCATAAAACATTATTTCTCTTTATTAAAGAACTAGTTTCCACGGTGAAAATTTTGATTCAGTACCTTTTTTCGTGAACTTCTAATTGATGATATGCACTGGCTGTGAAAGGATTTTCGCAGATTTATTATGAAAAGAATTAGGTAAAAGTAAGAGTTCGTAACCTCTTCCCATATTAGCGGTGTGTGACTAACGAAGTTTTCACTGATGCTCACACTGTCGTTGGTGGCTGGCTGTACGGCTGTGGCATGTCTGTCCCGTCTAATTTGTCATCCTTAATCATTAATCTGGCTGATCTCCCTGTGCAGAAGCGGGCACAGTCGTGCCGCTGATAGGTGTACTTTTGACACTGGAGGCTCATAAAAATGACAGACGGCAGACTAGATTTTATCGGTTAGTTAAGTAAGTACAGTATTTTATTTCGGTTATGCGTAAAATGGCTTGAGAAATAGATACAACTTAAGTGCCAGGAGAAAGTTGTACACTTGACTGGTTGAAATGAAAACACATCTCTAGGTATGGTAGCCGGAAGTAATCATTACGTAATCATTGTTCAAAAAGCTGAAGACCTAATAAAACAGAGTTGTTTCCGATAAGAATAAGGATAATAATCTAGTAGCACACATTGCGTTGTCTACCATCGCTTTCTTAAAGTACACCCATTATTGATCTTAGCGAGTAATGACTGCAAATAGAAAATATCGTGATTTTTTGAAATCTGTACATAACTACTTCTTTATAATTTTAGGAAATAATTTGTTCTCCAGTTGTACTGACTAGTTTCATTAAAGTGATGTATATTGTTTATTTTTGGTTCATATTGTATTATATACGAGTGTGTTCATAAGGCTAACACCCCCTCCCCCTTTTTAAATACGTATTTAACTGAGGGGGGGTTCCATTTTTTCCCACTAGAGATGGATACAGGTTGTTCGTGTCTAAGCCCGTAATAAATATTTATAATTTTAAACTTTAACCCAAATAAAATCATTAGTTTTTATGGGGGCAGAGGATCACACAAATTCATTTACCACCTAGACGGCACGGTTTCGGAGCTTATTGGCTCCTCACCTGCCCACCCGCTGATGAGGAGCCAGTAAGCTCCGAAACGGTGCCGTATGTGTGATGGTATCCGCTGAGAATAAGTAACAATAGTCTTCTCCTATGGTGAAGCGTTACTTATTCGAGATAGTGCAATATCATGGCAACTCGTTGTTATTATTATTATTATTAGCCATATGGTGGAAGGAAGCCTGAGGCTTATGCTGCACCAGCCAAAAAAAAAAAAAAAAATCCCGAGTTACCCTGAGAGGGGGAGGGAATCACCAAGAAAGAGAAGAATGATGATATCCAGCTCAGGAACTGGGTGTGCAAGCCCATGCTCACCAGATGTTAGCCCCTGGGGTGAAGGTATTCATAATATGAGATATACTTAATGCCAATTTATTATAACTACTAAAGTAGTTGGCTACGTACAGAAATGATGTAACTTGTACGCTAGTTAAATTGTTAATTTAATTATTTAAGGACAGTGCTAGAATGCGCTGTCCTTAAAATTGTAAATTAAATTAAATTAAACGGTAATTTAAGGAATGCGTTGTCCTTAAATGGTGAATGAATGTGATCCTCCGCCCCCATGAAAAACTAATGATTTCATTTGGGTTAAAATTGGCTAAGAAATATATATGCCAGTTATTTTTAATAAATTTTAATTTATCTATCAAGTAAAACAATGACAGAACCTAACAACTTTATAAAAAAAAAAAAAGTTATATATATATATATATATATATATTTATTGCGAGAAAAAGAAATTTTTCCTCGGACAAAATCAACCAACTTATTAACTGATGAAAATGTGTATAAAAATATTCTCCAGCCTTCAAGGAATTCAGTCCACTAGATTTTTCCACACGGTAAAGCATGACCTGCCCACCGAGTACTGTATATTGTAAATCCCAATATAAAAATTGTCTGAGTCGTATTTTAGCTTATTCACACTTTTTAAATTAAATTATAAAATATTCAATAGATACATTATAAAGATTATCGTTATATTTGGCAGCTTAAAATATTATGCAATGATAGTATAGACAGTGTTAGAAGAAAGTACTATTAAATGTATTTCATTATGAATAATTCTTTTGTGCGTGATGATATAGCCAATTCATTGAATAAAAAAAAAAATCTTTTCTTCCTATCCTTTTCATCAGCGCCAGTAGTAAACCATAGCATCATTAGAATGTAGGTCTCCGAGTTACATATTCAAGTCATTGCGCCACATCCAGTTTATCACCAAGATTAGGTTCCCCAATTACCCCTAAGTGGGCGAGAGTTACATTTGTCCAACCTGCATAACGCGTCCCTTAGTGCACACGGATGAGATTTTTTTTTAAAACTTCCTTTAAATATTTGAATATAAATTGCTAGGTACGCTTGGTCTCGTTATTTTTCTCACCTATAGAGCGTGTCTTTGAATGCAATTATACAACGTAAATAAATATTTCAGTTTCGTTGTCAGCAAATTACTCTGGAAGGGCTATTTATTCCCAGCAGTTTTAGTGTCAGAAGTTTCAAAAATTTTACCTTTTATATGTCTTTAATAGTATTGCTGCTCGACTGTTTCATTTGTGTACCTTTGATATGTTGCCCCTGTGATGACCCGAATAAACTTAGTGTGGAAATAATTTGCCCTCTTTCTTTCTGCAAGCTTGTTTTTTTGTAACCGTGAAGGAGGACACGAAGACTTGCAGTTTTCTTTTTTTCATTTGGTATAATATTAAAAGTAATAAGATCTAATGTAACCAAATGCAGTTAATAAAATGATATAGAAATACGTATCCCAAGTCCAAAATAATATCGTTTGATGAGGGAAAAAAAAATTTTTTTTTCCAATTTGTTAGTATACCAAAATAAAAATTCCATTTCTGCTCGAAACGTCAGACAGTAAGTAGTTTACGTATTAAAATAATTCAATTTCAATATTTAATTTTATATATATTTTGCACTCTTTAACGCTGTTGAAGAGTATTACTCATATTCTTAACGGAATCGAATATCCTTCAGGAACTTAAACACCTTTTGATACATTTTATAAGTTCTTTACTCATTCGCAATATACGTTTTCTGGAATGATCCGTGATGTGGGTTGGATACGTGGGCTAAGCTGGACAAAATGAGTATCCAAAATTGACGCTGTGCGCAAACACAGGCTGTCCAAGAGTCATGCGGTCCCAATACTAGAGTGTAGCAGAGGTAATTGTCTTTGTGCCGCCATCTGCACCGCCTCGGGTGCAACGTCCTGTACCAAAGTTCTGCCTCATCACCGTGATTCCAGGACAGGGCTGCTTACGTGACTGGCGCTCGCGGTCACCCATTCGTTAACGATGTCCAGGCTTCGCCGCTTCCTCTTTGCCTTGGCTACGGGAACAGCATTCCCGACACAGGTGACACTTGCCCCCAGGGAGGATGGATAGACCTTGGAGGGCGTGTGTGTGTGTGTGTGTGTGTGTGTGTGTGTGTGTGTGTGTGTGTGTGTGTGAGAGAGAGAGAGAGAGAGAGAGAGAGAGAGAGAAAGACCTGCTAAGCTTCCTTTAGCGACTGCTGTGAAACACGAGGGCTTACTTTTCTCGTCCCTGTCAACGTCTGCTAGTGCCGCCATGTGAAACGCTTCGGTAAACCACCCGCCGTCGGTGGTTGGAGTGTTCCGGTTCGCTTTATTAACGTGCACACCACTGAACGTTTTTGAATTGGTCAGCCATTTTGAGTTCTCTTTAAGAGGTTTCTGGGAAGGGTAAAAGTAGACTATTATTTAATTACTGGAGCATTTCAAATGCTTTAAAAGATGCAATAAGCTGATTCAGGAGAGATATTATCATATAGTGGTGTGTTCCATTTCATCTTAGTGTTATTAACCCCTTAAACTAAGAAAAAAATTCTAGCCAAATAAATATCAGATGAACAGTATGTATAGTAGAAGCAAACTAGATAATAACACTCGGAAATTTTACCAATATGGGCAATTAATAGGCATTCTCTAACAAATTTCTGAGTATTTCATGTTCTGTATCTTGTAACATTACAATTCATCTCATATCTCTCCATAAATTGCTTGTAATTCCCCTGGGCCTTATACGTTGAGCCCAAAGGACGCTCTCTCGTTGATGCTGTCCTGGGCGTAGTGTGTGAATAAGATGCAGAATGCAAAAATTCAAAGCAGAAAATTGCGAATAAGGAACCGGTGATTTGCAGAGTAACTTCAATCCCTATCATAATTATAGTCTGACATTTTGTAGCATTGTTTCAACATTAAGCTTGAACAAGTTTCAACTTAATCATAATTCTGAAATATGATATGAAGTACACTATAAAAATTATCTACCTGAATATGAATAAGATGTATTGTACAAGATATTTGGTTTCCGCCGTAATTTCCTCCTTAATTCAATGCACTTATTCATTTTGGTTCCAAGATAACTCAACGCGTGCATATTAGAGGAGCAGTGAACCATCACTAGAGGAACAGTGAACGCGTATATTCCTTGCAATACCGAATCAGACAGAAATCCATTACGAAATTGACTACTTTGGGACCAGTTTCGTGATAAAATACAAGACTATAGATATTCATTTTCATTCTGGAGATTATCTAAACAAAGGCAGAAATTCTGGAGAGTATTCAAAGAAAGTTGACCAGACTGGTAATGAGTGCAAATCGATCACATATGAAGAACGTCTTAGAAGGTGTGAAGGAGGCGCTGAAGGAGTTTGAATAAAATACTGAGGAAGGCTCCTTACTTTTTAATACGACGTTTTGGATTCTTTCTGTGGTAAGTTCTCCCTCGTAGGAGAAACGAAAAACAGGAGGCACAAATATAAAAGGCTGGGAAATAACAGAAGACGTTCTTATGATGTTCACCGATGGGCAACAGATTGTTGAACACTGGAAAAAGTTACTTCCCAAACAGTGAGTCAGACTAAATTCAAAGAGGTATTAGATAGTGGGAACGGGAATAACATGGAAATACTGTTTTATTTTATTTATTTATTTATATGTATATTTTTTGGCTGATGCAGAAAAAGTCCGCTTCCTTGCATCATTTAGCCTTACTCATACTAGTACCATTCACTGCCCTTTAACCGGTATCTAAAACCAAACAAAAAATAAAATAAAATAAAAATAATAAAAAATTAGCAAACCTTTTAAAAAAAATTTTTTTAAAGATATCTTTGGCTAGCTCGTATATATTTCATCTTGTATAAACGTATGTTCAGTGCTAATTGTGCATTAATCTTCGGAGTTATTTGGATGGACGTCTCTCGATCACGTTCAGACTTCTTTAGATTCTACAGAAATTAATACAAAATTACTTCACCTTATAAAAAAAAAGTATGTTTAGCGTGTCATTTCGTACTAAAATAAAGAACAAGATTGTAACACGTTTCCTGTTTGTTATTTGCGTGAATGAGAGCATTTTCTTCGACGCTATCAAACCGCGCCACGAACGGAACTAAAAACAATTAGAAGGGGGGGGGGTTTAACGATTAATATGGGAATAAGCGATGCAACAGCATTGCCCCTTCTCCGCCATCACTTAGGCTAATGCTTTTAGTCGAGTTTTGGATGGAAGGCATGAGTGATAATAGCAGCAGGCTGGTAAACCAGCTAGTACCTTCATTTACCTGCAGCACCAGCGCCACCACACGGCTAGACGAAAAACTTGCCAGACACCATTAGACTGTGTGCAGGCTAATGAAGTGTTCTACCGCTAGCTTGTTAAATACACGCCATCCGGGTACCAACCACAGATTGGCAGTAAATCTACCTCTAATTATTATGGCCAGAGAACGAGGAAGCAGGCTGGGGAAAGGGGAAGAAACTGATTACTCGCCCACCAGATCTGCACTTAGTGTCTGCAATAGAAGCTCAGAAAGAGAGAGAATACATTCGTGTAGGCCTACTACATAGTTAATACATAATGCTGTATTGCCTGCGTTGTAATACGGTAGATAGTAAATATAATAGAGTTTACTGTACTAATTCATAAAGTGTAAAAACACTCCTTATGGAGATTTGCAAAAACCTCTTTTGAGAAGCGAGTCGTCTTAGAGGACATCCTAGTACTAGTATATTGAGGACGTCTTAGAGGACATCCTAGTATATTGAGACCACTGGTGGAAATAGTGCAACCTTGGCAGTGTGCGAAAGCCTTCCAAGGATAGAAACTGTTATTTCAGTTAAGTGAAAATTTTATTTTGCCTTTAGCTTTAGAATTAAGGCAAAATTTATCATCAAATTTGCCTTTTGCTCAAACTTATAAAATAAAAAAAAAAAATAAAAAAAACCCCTATACCTGAACCTATATGAGAACTTGTTGTTATTATTTGGTTTTTAGGAGCATTAGCAACTAAGGCCATATTGCTCCGTGGATATGCGGTGGTCATTCCCTGACCTTTCCGCATCCTCCGTACTTGGTGATCACGGGCTCGAATCCCAGTCTAATCAAGAAGTGTGTGCTACGCACTACTGCTCCTGTCCACCTGGCTACAGAGGAGAATTTGACAGAGCAAATCTTTCATCAGAGAAACAAAATATTTGCAGAAGATAATTATATACTGTATTTATAAAATACTTATAAATACAGTGAGGTGATGTAAACCTAAAGGCATCGACGTAACAATCTTTAATAACCACGATAAACTCTTTTTGATCAGATGAAGAGCAGTTCTACTTGAATGGTTCTAAGGCAGGTGGTGAGATTTTAAGGTAGACGTCATGATAATCCCATTGGTTACCATCATACTTCATACTTTTCACTACTCTGCCTCCGCAGTCACGTGGGATTGGTTATGACAGCGGTTTCTAACATTTGTTACTCGAGTTATACTTAGAATTAAAATACACCATATTTGCGGCGTATTTAAAAAGCATGATTGCTGTTGAACTCAATGGAGTTTATTAACGCGCGACACGCCCAAGTGCTGGGCATACAAGCTGGGAAGCACTGGATCATGAGATTGTTTACAGGAGCGTGTCTATCACATTTTGTTTTGCGGATCATTCAGATTCAAAAGCAATAATATAGGCACCATATGTTTTCAGAAAATTTAGGTTGGACGGGTAAAATCCAGGTGTCTGGATCATAACGTTCTTGAGGAACATCGGAAAAAATATGGACAAACGGAATTTATTCTATGAACTTTCAGAATGAGACGACATTACAAGACCTCTGCCAATTTGTGGACGATATACGTACAATCATTCCACTACTTAATAACAAACTCGGACCAGAGACACCAGTCACCTTTTTAAATGGCTGAAGTCCAAAGCTGTCATTCAAACTAAGATGTGAAATTACCTGACTTAAAATAAACAACAGAAAATTACCTGTTTTTGAAGTACTTTTTTCTCTTTTTATTTTATTCGAAATAAGAAAATTATTGCACCCAGCTGTTGTTTGAGTCGGCCATTTTTAAGATTTATTGCAGTGGTACTCATCACGTGGCACATCGTGACTGTAAAAATGGCACATGGACATATAATCCCTGGCCTTATGCCCTCACGGGTAGAATGCAGCATCTATATGTATGTTTCCTTATCGTTGCAATAAAGATGATCTTACTTACGAAAACAATATTTCTTAAAAACAACTTAAAATTTTAAATTGCTTTAGCTATTAGAGACTATGTTGGTGTCCAGTTCTTTAAATTTACTAGGATAGAGATAGGGTTCTGTAATAAAGGTAAAGGCTTACATATACTATTCTGTAAAAAGAATATTGGACATCAGTAATATTGAAGTAAATAAATATATATTAGGTAAATTAATAACGTTTGGGCCAGATCTGGTTTGTAATACAGCATTGATACTTCATAAAAGACATTTTAAAAATTCATGATAACAGCCAGCTGGAATCTGACACTGTTCCTCTTTCAGTTCAGTTACCATTGTAGCACTCGAAGTGGGCAGTAGCGATTTTTTCCTAATTTGATCTTTAAGCTCGTTCAGAGATTTTCTACTAGACAACCTACAGAATTTTTTTTTTTTTTTTTTTTTTTCAAGCGACTGACTACAAACTCAAACTGGACTGCCATTATTGTTCTGAAACATACACTCATGAGCCAAACCATTACGACCACCGAACTAATAGCGTGTTAAGCCTCCTTTCGTCATGATAACTGCTTGCACCCGGCTTGGCATTTTAATCCACGAGACCGCAGAAAGTGTTTATTTGGTTGGTTGTTGTAGGGTTTTAGGCGCATCAGCACCTTAAGCCACATTACGCCGTATATAATATGTCTGCAAATTGTGTGTGTTCAATTGTCGATTTGCTGTACGAAAAACCCTTATTTTAGGGAGGAAAAACCATGCTACCCTCGCCTGAGATCGACTAACTCAGCCACATTGTGAAAAATATCCATGAAACTGCCTTGCATCATTGACTGGATTCGAACTCGGTTTTCCCAGTGTGGAGGAGTACGGAGATTATACTAACTGTGTTACCCACACGGGCACACAGAAGATGTCCTCAGGTATCTTGGATCAGCTGGACAGTAGGACGTGCAGAAGTTGGGCAACAGAACGAGGCACTGGCGTAGACCAGCGAATACTGCGTTTCACCGCGCATCCTACAAATGTTCGATGGGATTTTTGACGTTGGGGTAATTTGGCAGCCAAGAAGAGCACACGAAATGCTTGAATATGATTCCTGCACAACGCGGACCTTATGACGCGGGGCGTTGTTTTGATGAAAGAGTTCAGTGCCATCTGGATGCACGGTCACCATGTGGGGCAAAACCTGGTCTGAAACAATGCCAAGATAGGATCTGGTGGTGAGGGGACCCAGTGATGTCTACGAAAACATCCCCAAACTATGATACCACTGCTGCTGACCTGTTTTCATCCAACTGTGCAGTCTGGTTACAGCTGTTCTGCTCGCCGTCGATTATGCACCAATCCATCGGTATGATGGAGCTGGAATCTTGATTCATCAGACAGCAACTCTTTTCCAGTCGTCGAATAACCAGGAATGGTGCTACTGTGCCCACTGAAGTAGGTGTCGATGATGGTCAGTTGACATGGGGACATGAGCAGGTAGCTTATCCACAAGAGTGTCCGTTGGTGTACTCGGAAATGCTTCTCTGTGCGCCCTGATTGTAATTTGCCGCTAACTGAGGATCGCGAGCCGTTTGCTTTCCCGGACAGCATGTTCCAACCGCCATTCCGTTCATCTCGACTCTTAACAAGTGGTGGTTTCCCCATTCCAGCTGGACTTGGCGCATCATGGCCTTAGTCGCCCATGCTCCATAAAAACCAAAACCAAACCAAACCCCATCCCGGCAAGTTCGGTGATTGTTTGTTTCCTCTTCGTATCATTCCCACTACACCTTCACTACGACGCCCCTCGAACAGCCGAAAATGCCTGCGGTTGCTGAGATGCTAGCACCCACCTTCCTAGCGCCGCAAATTATTTCCCGTACAAACCGCATCAGGTCCTGCCTTTCCTCCCATTGCGCAGACAATTGTACTGACGAAATGACGGGCTACTATCCGTGCAGTTACTATATATGCTGCACCGGTTGGTGACGTCACTTCTAGGTGCTGTGGGATGCGTTTGCTCGTGGAGACAGGGTTGGTCATAATGTTTAGGCTTATGATTGTAAGTACAGTTCCATAAAAATAGCAACGTGAAAATACCACAGAATTGTCCAAATGTCAACAGCTGACACCGCATTGAGAATTTTTGGCACTAAAATCAACGGTCCTCTTCGCATCTACGAGAAGCTTTGTCCTATCATGTCGTTTCCTCCTCTTTTGTTGGAATTATGTGGTGCATTAAGCAGCCACCTACTCTGTGCATTCTCCAAACCTGAACTCGACCATCAAATCTGAACATTGTGTAGAACAATTATTCGCTCAATTTTTTATTGTTACTAGAGTCCGGGAATGATTGCCATTACATTTCAAATGACGTGGGACTTGAGATGGAAACCATGCCATTGATTCTCACACGACAACAAATTCTGTGGAATTGGAAATACCTTCAAGCGCAAGACCAATAATTACTAGTGATGAGCATAATCGAGATTCATTATCACAATAATCTATTGTGGCAAAAGATAAAATGCTGTCGATTTTCATAATCAACTATTATTGTAGATTATTTTTGTAGATTCCATAATCAACTAACTTGTACGAGGGTGATATCAAAAATTTCGTACCCTTACCTAGAAATAATAGCCCTAGAAAAGTGAAACTTCACAGGAACTTTAAATTAATCCTTTTCTATGTACTCTCAATGTATAGTAACACATTTCTCCCATCTATGGATCAGTTGTTTAATGCCCCGATCATAGAAGTCCTCATTTTTTGCCTGAAACCACGATTCCACTTCATTGATGACTTCCTGAGACGAATCAAAGCGGCGTCCACGCAATGGTTTCTTCATTTCGCGAAACAAGAAGTCTGACAGTGCTAGGTCAGGAGAATAGGGTGGGTGCTGCAGTAGTTCGAAGCCGTACTTGGCAACAAAGTTGGTGGTGGCAACGTACCGTGTGAGCCAGTGAATTGTCTGACAGAAGACGGACACCTTTGATTAATATTCCACGCCTTTTCACCTTCAAAGCATCGCGTAACTTTTTCAAAAGATTTCTGTAGTATTCTCCGGTAAGTGTGTAACCACGAGATAGGTAATGTCAGGATAACCTCTTTTCCGCCCCAAAACACGGACATCAACTTCTTCGCAGATGGAGTGGTCTTTGTCTTTTTGGGAGGTAGGGAGGAGATGCCTTCCACTGCTTTGACATGTCTTTAGTCTCCGGATCATACTGGTACACCCAGCGTTCGTCATTTGTCACCAACCAATCAGAAAAGTTCTCGACATCCGCATTACACAAATCCAGCAATTGGTGAAAACATTGCATTCAACATTGCTTCTGCAAAGGCGTCAGCAATCTTGGGACCCATCGTGCGGAGATCTTAGACATGTGCAGATGGTCATGTAAAATGAGTCTACGCGGGTAGCACAGTGGTATCGTCACCGTCCTCCCCACACCGGGTGGAAAAGGGCCGGGTTTGAATCCCGTCGATGACGCGAGGAACTTTAATGGGCTTTTTCACTCCGTGGCTGAGTTAATCGGTCTCCGGCGTAGATAGCAAGGTTTTTCCCCCCAGAAACTGGGGTTTTTCGTCCAGCAAACAGACAAATCGACCATAGAACCCACGCAATTAACAGACATAAGACACAGCAAGGCAGATGAATTTAATTATTCAGGTGGCCTAAATATAATAGTTTGGTTTAGTTTTTTTTTTTTTTTTTTTTTTTTTGTCATGTAAAATGCTGTGGGCAGACCCATAACTACTGCATTTGCGATGAAATGAATTGTCACATGTCTGCCACTCAGCACCAGCTGCTCAACCTTGCAACCGTCTCACTCGTCTGTGGATACTGATAGCCTTCCTTCTCTTGGCTCATCAAAGACACTTGTACGACCGCACTGGAACTCCCGTTTCCACTTTGTTTACAGTGTCATAGGACGACAATTCTGCCCATACACAGCTTTCATTTCTTCGTCAATTTCCTGAGCTTTCTTGCCCTGCAAATGCAGGAAGTTGATGACTGCTCGATACTCCACTTTGTCACCCATAGCGTCCTTCCTCATATTCTGGGCTGCACCTCTGGTGTACGATCACCTACGGGAATGAAATTTCACACGTAGACAACTTATATTAAAAACGGCATCTTCTCCCTATGTTTTATCTAAGTCAGTGTACGAACTTTTTGATACCCCTCGTATATAATGGATAATTTCGATTTTTGAAATAATCGATTATTAATCATTCGGTTATGCCCATCACTAGTAATTACTAGCTTTCATAATCTCTCAGGTAGCACGATGGTTACGATATATGTGAAAAAGACCTGCGTTCGAATCGTGTCTAGACGGGAGAAATTTTATGGGCATTTTTTCACTCATGGCCGAGTTAGTAGGTCTTACAGCGAGGACTGTACGGCCACCCCAAGAAATTCCGGTATTTTTTCATACAGAAACACCGACAAACCGACCACAGTATATACTGATGCCTTATAGTCAGAGTTGCTTTTGTGCAAAAACAAATATCAACTGGTTTTCTGTTTTTTCTATGAAGATTCATGGCGTAGCACTTGCATAGGTGTTGAGGCAGCCTGATTTATTTGTGCATCTGAATTTTATACCACTCAAGTATTTTAGATAATGGTTTAATAGTATTCTT
The DNA here is from genome assembly GCF_048544385.1 of Mastigoproctus giganteus. Taxonomy (NCBI): domain Eukaryota; kingdom Metazoa; phylum Arthropoda; class Arachnida; order Uropygi; family Thelyphonidae; genus Mastigoproctus; species Mastigoproctus giganteus. The sequence continues at coordinate 51,975,290 of NC_143575.1, forward strand.
TTATCACCGAACAGAGATATAAGATTCGCTGCTAGAGCGAAAAAGGATCTGCATGTGTTCAAGGAGAAATTTAGCAGAAACCATGAATGAAACGCGCGCACAAAGTGCTGTTGTCTCGAAAACTTTATATTCAACTAGATATACATTGGACAACCTAGAAATCGGGACCCGATAACAAATATGAAAATAGAAACACGAAATGTCCAAGTTAAGAACTGCTGACTATTTACCTCAAACACGAAAAACTTACTGTCAGTTATCATACGGCCGTTTCGGACTTTATTAGGTCCTTATCAGTTTATTTAGGGGAAAGTTAACATGTTTAAGGGATGCAAAACTCTGAGCATCTTGGGGGGGGGGGGGCTACATTTAAGAACAGCCAAACAGGGGCAGAATGTCATTATGGGTATTTGGGCATTCCCCATTGGGACGATGTGTTACTAGTGATAATGCTAAATATTTGAAATCGGAATAGTGAGCACTCGTATAGCATTAGCATTAGTAGAGGCATACGATGCAAGAAAGCAAGCTTATGCAGCATCAGCCAAAAAAAAAAAATAAATAAAATAAAATAAAAAAATAAATAAAAAACCCATTTCACCCCTCCATTCGTTTGTGGCATATTGATTGAAATTAAATCATTTTTACGAATTTAAATTTTGAATAATGGTAGATTAGTAATTTAAAAATTATATTAGACAATATCTGGTTCCTTGTTGTATTTCATCTTTAGATGCGAAACGACTAACTTTGTTGAGCTATTTATGCAACCTTGTTTTTGCATTTAATTAGTTCATTTCTATTGTCATTTATTTATTTTATCCTTTCATGCGTGCAATTTACTCCGTGTAATGAATGGTCATACAGGATATTATTATTTTGGTTTTGTTCCAAGGCAACTAAGATCATGGGGCACAGGAATTTTGTATCTGTTAATCACGGGTATTTTGTGACCTGTCCGCCAGTTTTTCTGGATGAAATGCCAATTTTCAAAAAATCCATACAACCCTTGCGACCGGCTAACTCAGCCATGGTGTGAAAAAGATAAAAAGGAGGGGGGGGGGGATGAGGGAGAACGGATATGCAGGAAAACGTATAGCTTTCTGAGCTCCCTTTGGAATGAAACACCTCTTCATAATTTTCCCAGACTTTTTTATTTTTAAATAAATAAACTGAATGGTGTTCATTATTAAAATTGAGTGATTTGAGTTAATTATCAGTTAATTTTCTCTTCGAACCATCTCAATAAACTAAAGTTTCACATGGTACAGTTTATTATTCAACCATATAAATTAAGCAGTTTAAGTCTGATCATTTCTCTTAATCTTGCATGCACACTCTATTCACATCTCACTTTACAGTATTCTCCATTTCATATTAAAGATGGATTATTATCTGTTACTTTCAACAATTTCAAATTGTTATTGAGTTTGTACAACTTGTCTTAAGGATTGAAAGTCCACTGCCCTCCAGTGAAGTCCCTGACGTAGCTTACAGAATCTTGACCCATCCGCAGCACCATAAATTTGATTTTCGAATTAAAAAAAAAAAAAAAAAAATCGAAAATCAAAAAATCTTTTAAACTTTAACGGTATACTGAAATAAAAACAAAACAAAATGGCGACAACTCTCCTCCACCAACTTAACCGTACTCCGCTAATATGCACAGATGGCAGCAGGCAGCGGGATGAGAAGACAGATGGCTGGGTGGGAGGGGATGGAGAGGGAGGTCTTCGAATGCTTTACAACACGTTTGGATAAAAGTGTTTATTGAAATAATCAATATTTGGAAGCTCGTTAAGTTACCAATCAGTTAGAACTCTCCATAGTGTGGTCTTGTCTTGCACTAAAATAATAGACTTCAGTAGAAATTTAAACAAGGGTGGGAAAGGGAAAAGTGTCGTTGTGTCAGCGCTGGATGAGGCAGTCGTTCAGCGTTCATATTAAATTACTATTGCTTATATTTTTCTTTTGTGCATGCTAAGCACAAGATGCGAAGTATCGGTGGACGAATGGCGCTGGTAGCCGAAACAAAACTGAGTGCCGTTATGAACAGTTCTTTTATGTGTTAAGAAGGAAGGGGAAGGGAGGGAGGATATCGTATATCATTATTAAAATATCTACGAAAATATTTGTTCCCTCAGTTCGATGGTTGGTATCGTGTGTACATATAAAGGATAGTACAATTGGCCTCAGTTATCTTCCAAGAAGTTGGTGGAACAGTCTTGAATGTTTGCGATTTTGTGTATGGAAATTGGTTCGAAAGCTTCCAGTTTCATTGGAAGTTTTTACACCAATCCCATCATTAATTTATAGGCAGCAGCAGTTTTGAGATTGAATATTCGAGCGATTAAATTGGGAAAAATCGTAAGACCCTTAAGTCATCTAGCGACAAAATGTAGAAGCTTACGCAACCAAATTTTAATTTTCTGGTGCTACTACAAGTAAGTGAGCTTCATTAAGAGGGGTTTAAGATTATTCAGTGACATCATTATTCTCTTCCTCGCAGCATCATCGTCTACATCATTAGTTGGTGTCAAGAGATCATTAGATGTATTGAGAGCTAAGAGAAGTCGTTAAGGAGATTCCACGCAACTATTAGATGTTTCTCTTGTCCCATTTTGATTCCGAATTGATTACTGCAATTAATGACTGAGAAAATGTGCGCGAAGTTTGGTATCAATCGGAGTTAGTCGAGGAAAGTAGGGAATATGTGTTAATTAGGACTTCTTGTACATCCTCCAGAGGGCGTGGTGAGTTCGTTGTCAATAATTGCAATCGGCAAAAGCATATTAGTTCGAGTTCTGATAGTGAAGCATGTCAAGGCTAGCCAGTAGCACTAATGAAACGAAGTGAAGTAACTGGCTCTGTCTTATGAAAGCTCGGGAGCTTAAAATAATTTGCGATTGAACATAGAATGGAACGGACGAAGGTGGATTTCTGAATATTCATTTTAACTTTTTTTTTTTAAAAAAAACTTAGGTTTAAGTCTCTTGAAATTTCGGAATAAGCTCACTGGCTGCGGACATTAGCATTTTCTTTTTTAGAATTTTTACCAGTGTTGGTGAATTGTTATGCTTTTCGTGTTTCGATCGATTGTTCTGAAAACCAATTGTCTCCTGACTCTGGTTTGAGAATATGCCTTTCTGAATAGGAAGTCTTATCACCTGCTCTCCAAGTTTTAAAATAGCTTTAATTTCTTATTAAAAAATGATCACCTAATTAGTTATCCAAATACACCCTACTCACCATATTTGGGAGGGATACTTTTCTGGGATGATCGCGAATAGGTCCATGGACTGAAATACATGTATATCCTTTTAATGAATTATATACATACTATACAGTGGTGGCGAATCTTGAGTGAAGTTTTTTTCAAAATCAAATGCACCTTTTGTATTATATGATAACTAAAATAATGATAATTACTCCATTGAGCGCATGCTTGAAAAGGAAGATGTAAGATGAAAACGAAATGGAGTATCCTATAATTTTTAATAATACAGTGGAAGACCGATAATCCAACGCATGGGTTGCGGCAGTGTACGATTATCTAGTTTCTTTCTCTCTATCTTTATTTATCACTTTATACAAAAAAAGTTGCAAAAAATATTACCTTTTAATACTGCAACTTATTGTACATAGTCCTGTACAGTTGTAGCCTTTCCACCCCCCCATCCGAGAGAAAAGTAAGTGTAGTATAGTATATGGGAAAGTAAATATACGATACAGTAAAAATAAAATTATTTTCCCTTTCAAGATAATTAATCATCTAAATGTTCTAAAACATTCATTAACCAGTAAATTTGTTCAGTGAATCGTCACCTCAGTGTGATGTTTCGGGTGGCACGGTGGATATAATCATCGTCCATTCCACACGGGTGGAAAATGCTCGGGTTCAAATCCCGTCAGTGACGCAAGGAATTTTTATAGGTTTTTTTTTTTCTCAACACGGCTGAGTCATTCAGTCTCTGGCGAGGGTTGCATGTTTTTTTTTTTCAGTTTGATGGATTTTTCGGGCCAGCAAACAAACAATGTTTTCTGGCCGAATGCTGTGACGCTTAACACACACACAAATTTACTCACTCTGATCATTCATGTATGATCGTGAAACTTAAAAACCAAGTAATCCATCTCTTATTACTAACTAGTCGCCAATCTTGTTCGCACATAGCATTTAGATAGTTCTATGGCATAACAAATTTTTCGATGTAGTTGGAGTGCAGTAAAAACTTATGGCTCTGAGGTAATATCTTGACCCAGCATATGAGCTCTAACATGCTAATGTGATGGTTGGCCACTCTGCGAACTAAATTTGCTAATTCTAGGTGGTTTTCCGGATTAGCTCATTTACCTAAATATATCCTGCACCACCAATTTTCTTGCTAATGGATTGTCGGATATGGAAGGTGCGACTGTAACAACCTACAATACAGAGTAACCTACACTGGTCGACAAAATTAACAGAACACGTAGAAAACGTGGTGTAATTCGTGCAGCTTGCGAAGAAGCGGGGTAAGGTTTGGCATGGTGGTGTACCATTGAATAATGATGTAATGAGGAGACAGCGAGTAACTTCGGACAAGTTTTAGGGACATTTATAGGGATTGTATAAGAATTACCAAAAAGGTCACAAGTCGATACAAGATGCTCGAAAATATGGTCACATGACATCTATACGGCGTATGATCCCCTCCAACGGTGAACCACGCTCGATATAAGGGTGTCTATAAGAATATGTGGTAACAAATCCCATTCTTCCACCAGCTCACCAAATGACCGAGGAGTTGGCTGTCGACGTGCAATGCGACGCCCAAGGGCGTCCCACACGTGCTCCATCGAATTGAAGCCTAGTGATCGTGCTGGCCACGGCAGACGTTGAATATCGGCAGTTTCAAAATATTCTTCCACCACTTGAGCTCTGTGCAGTGGCGCTGTTGTGCATGAGAACAAAATCTGGGCCAACCGCACCCATAAAAAGTCGCACATAGGGTTCGAGGATCTGTTCTCAGTACCTCTGCGCAATTATGGTACAGTTATCAAAAACATGGAGAGGTACGGCCGTTGGTTATTATTGCGCCCCACACGAGAACGCTGCCTCCACCTAAGTGTCCCTTTCTCTGATGTTAGAGAAAGGGACACTTAGATGATACTGCATTCCTCGTTGTCTCCAGATAAATAACGTCTAGAATATGTTTGTATGCTAAAACGGGACTCATCAAAAAACAGAATTGTACCCCATTTGTCAAGTCACATGTTCATGGCACCAGTTTCGACGAGCTCTGCGATGGTTTGGGGTTAATGGGATTTGTGTTTGTATAGTGGTCTCGAGGATCTGTTCTCAGTACCTCTGCGCAAGGCGCCTCCGTAGCCAGGCGGGAAGGAGCAGCAGTGCGTAGCACACGCTTCTTGATTATACCGGGGTTCCAGCCCGTCACCACCAAATACGGAGGATGCGGAAAGGTCAGGGAATGACCACCGCATATCCCGGAGCAATGTGGCCTTAGTTGCTAATGCTCCTAAAAACCAAATAACAAACATAACAAACAACCTCTGCGCAATTATGGTACAGTTATCAAAAACATGAAGAGGGGTACGGCCGTTGATTAGTGGTCAGGAGCGAGAGTGCATAGCACGCGTTCCTTGAGTGGACCGGGGTTCAAGCCCGTGACTACTAAATACGATAAATATTTGTATTGACGATTTATTGTAAACTCTACTGACTTGGTTGTCATGCCAGAGTATAAACAGAAAAAATTTAATTTTAATTATTAATCCACCCCACGAGAACACTGCCTCCACCTAAGTGCAATGTGACGCTCAAGGGCGTCCCACACGTGCTCCATCGAATTTAAGCCTGGTGATCGTGTTGGGCACGGCAGACGTTGAATATCTGCTGTGGTCTCCAGGGTTTCACCTATAACCGGGGGTTAATGGGATACAAACCACTGGCTTCCTTGCATAGTCCACTTGAATTGAGCCTTCTTAACACAGTCCAGTTGTAAATGTTTTCACCTGTGACCATAGCAACCTCAAGAGACAGTTGATGAGGACATCGTAGGGTTCCGTCTTGATGTTAAAGCCAGATAGCAGTCTGTCCTGATTGACGTAGCCCTCGGGCAACATTGGCCAGCACTTTGTAATGGTTCCTGTCTCCCGAAACTGCTTCCATAGTGCCGAGATAACACTGCGTGTCAGATTAAGCCAATGTGCCCCCTCCGCTTGCGACTGCCCGACTTCAAGTCGTCCAAAGGCCCACCATCTAAAAGAATCATCTAAAGTTCTAAACGACGATGACTTGCATTCTGAGTACTAGAGAAGTGGGTATTCCACTGAGCAAGCCAAAAAACGAAAATGAAGTCATGTGGTCGCAATCCATGTTTTTATAGACATGGATACTTTGCATAGTGTGGGTTTCTGTGAGGAGGTGGATCAATTTCTATTGGATACTCGGAATTTGCATGCAATAATGGGATACAAGCCACTAGCTTCCTATTATATCAAATATTCGTCTTCGGCGACACACAATAAATAATCATGAAAAATACTCTGTTCTGTTAATTTTGTCGAGCAGTGTATAATGTCTAAAATGTATAGCCTAATTACATTTATGGCAAGGAAGAAGTTTGTTAGAAGGTCATGGGATTTCCTTTCTTTTTGTAAGTACGGTTAGCGATTGATTAATAATTAGTGATAATGGCTTATCACTAAATTAGTGATTCTTAGCCCTCCAGTTCTTAGCATTAGGCTGACATAGAGACATTTATTGTAGATTAGATAAGTACCGTCTTGTCCTTTCGTGTGTTTTTGCTGCCAGCAAGATTTAAACTGCCTAGTTAATGCAATCATAAGCTTATCATAAGTGGCAGAACACGCTTTGCCTTCACAACGAGATCCCCTGTTATTGCAATACTTTCAAACGAGTGGAATCACCATAAGATTAACCTCCATTTATTTAAAAGAGATCACGTGATATCTAATGAGAAGCAGTCATGGTGCAGGCCATCATAGCATGTCAGTTTCTTTGAAAGAGAAATTGGACATCTCTCAAAAAGTGGAAACAAATCCAAACGTTTTAAATAAATGACAGATTTACCTTTTCGCAATTCCATTTGTTTGAAAGTAGTGGAATACCAGGCGAAATCGTTATGAAAGCGAAATTTGTTTTCTCTGAGCGGAGATCACTACATTATCTAGACAGTTGAAATCCGACTGGCCACAAAAACACATAAGTTCAATATAGACCTCTCAGCTCCATATAATTTCTAATAAGGCCAAATAGCATTAGCAATTTTGTATTTTGAATTTCTAACAGGGCGTAGTTAATGTTCATCGTTAAAGATCCAAAATTAAAATTTATACTTTTGTGAGATGTTGTCATTCAACCAGTTGCATGCTAAAACGTGACGCAGTGCGAAATAGATACCATTCAGTTAAAAGTTTACTACACCTGCGCAGAAGACGAATTTCAGTACTGAAAGAGTCCATTCTCAAAAACCATTTCAAAGAAATTTCGTGATTCGCGAAGATGGAGGTAGAATATACAAACTGTAAAACAGTGCAACTGGAATAATTCACCCAGTTAAATTAAGATTATTAACTTTAAAGAGGAAAGCCATTTGAGGATCAACTACAGGGAAACTCAACTTAGATGATAAAATGTTTCCACACAGCTGAATTTTCAGTGTTAAGACCAGTGGAGTATTCAGGTCGGAAAGACGTTCCGGTACTCTTTTTTTCTAAATGCCATAATAGAAAATCATTAAATTTATACACCTAATATTATGAAACAATGGCATAATCAAAGGGGAGGGAGAAATATCTATTTTACCCATTGCTACTAAAAATATATATTAATAGTAATCTTTAAAATTAATAGATTTCTTTAAAAATATATTTAAAAACAAAAATATAAATTGCGCGATGAAACTTGAACGTTTCTTACTAAAGTACAATGTGTTAGATAAAGAGATCCAACGAATGAGATATACTGTGATGCGTGCGAACGCTGCATTTTGATTCGCCATGAGCTGAACGCTAGAACTGGTTGTTCTATGAACCGTGAGTCTGAAGTCTGATTCAGTTACTGTACAGTCGATGTGGCGTTATCATATAGTATTCTGGAGAACGAGCGTTCCGGTATTATTTTTTTTACGACGAGCGTTCCGGTACTGTTTTTTTTTTTTTTTTTTAGCAATACACCTCTGGTTAAGACGGGAAACCCCAGGTTCGGACTTTTCGAGTATTTTTCCACTTGCCCGCATCTCAATATTGTGCGTATTACATCTCAAGTAAAACTGTCTGAAAGTTCGTATTCCTTCTAACCCACTATTCATTCCTCCCGATTTCCTAACATATTTATTCTGCTGGGTTAACTTCGGAAAATCATCGAACTTCTGGGGTCGTTGTCATCACCAAAACTACAAATGGAACAAGATGCAACTGGTCTATTTATCAGGGTAGTTCTTTGCTTTTTACGCTGAGATCTGAAAAAAGTAACCACATTAATCCTGTAAAGTAAAATGTTCAATCACTAACCTCCAAAGTACTTTCCATGTGATATACACGCATCAAAATATTACCGGGAATGATTCCAAATATTATTCAGGAGAGTACAATCCATCCACTTAAAAGTTGATTAGTTTTTAAAGTTATTTTCATATTTTATTTTTTAGTATAGATTTAGTCCTGTTATTATATTATCATCCGACAAGTTAAATAACATCCCTGTGGGTGTTTTTCTTTTCTTTTTTTTTTTTTGTTCCGGAATTGGAATATAATAGCAATTGGAACGCCAATATTTGGAATAAATATATTTTTTGTCAAACGTTTATCCAACACAACGCAAACATTGTACACAGACTTTTGTTAGTTCAGCAATTCAGATGTCACGATTAATTATGATTGTGCTCGTTCTTATAATCGGCAATGACCATTTTTGAAAATGGTTTTAGATTTCACAAACTGAACAGCGTTCTGTACCAATTTGAGCTGGCGTGTTTAGGTTACTGTGTCAGTTATGTAACTTATTATGACTTCTCATGTAAAATAATGCGGAAAGCAGTTTCCTTGAAAGAGAAATTGGACCTCACTCAAAAAGTGGAAACAAATCCAAACATTTTGCATGTACCACTTGCAAAGCTGATAGGCATTTCCATGTATAAATAATGTCCGAAGCTGAGAATGTTTTACCTGAACCCTAGCCGATTGCGATAGTTCATGATATTGGTTCACTTAAAAAAAAAAAAAAAAAATGACCGTTTAATATATATATATCCACTGTAATTTGTTTTTAATCTATAATATTAGAATGAGTAAAATATAACTGGTTAAAAAAAAAAGTCCAAATAAAGAAAAAGTTCAGAGTTAGAATAATTTGATGAAACCAGAGCACGCTATCAAATATAACAGGATTAGCATTTCAACTCAATCTCCAGAATCTTTCTTGGTTTTCCAGCACTGGTTACAAATGATTACGCAATTAATATCAGTGTATTAATTAAAGGAAAATAGATGAAAGTGGACAAATCCAATTTGAAACAGACGGATAGCTACTCCAACATTTTCAGTGATGACAATGGTATCACAACCCGGAGTTGTTTCCTCGCCCGTGGCTGAAATTACAGGCCAGAAGGACATTCTCCCCAGTTCACTACGAAATAGACTCGTCTACTTGGGAGCGTGGGAGACGCCGAGTGCCTCGCGATTCCTGAAGTGTCGGAATGCACCTTGCATTCTAGGCTGCCTCAGTGGCGACGGTAAATCGGCGTGACCTAGACTAAATAGACAGGACCCAAAAAACTGAGCAGCATTAGAGGCATATGGTCAACTGGAAGCTGGGAAGCATTCTTGCTATGTGCGAACAGCATTCGTTTATTTTTTCCCACTGTAATATATATGTAATAGTTGTCTTTGTGATTTATTTGAGCATTTATCTACTCCTGTATAATTCTTTTCAGTGAACAGAAAAGGGTTAAATATCACTTGTTAACTGTAACGTAGTTTCACGGCTATTTCAATATTTTTAGATAAAATTTTCATACCTGCCTCATATTTACTATATTTTTAAAATATAGTGTACATCTACCTCGATATCGCTTTAATTTCTTCGACAAATGATTCCGCAATTTCGTTTCGGTGAATTGTATAACCAGAAGTTGGACATCTGCACTTTTAGTACAATTTACAAAACACTTCTTCCAAGTGGAAAATTCTCCGATCAGTCTTTGACGTGATTCACATCAACCGGGCTTCCTTCCGATATATCATATCATAAGTGTAAATCCTTGTCTGCTACTTCATAACTGGCGCTCCATCTTGAGATTCAGAGAACATTTGACACCGAGTATTGAAATTCTATCAGTTGATATGAAGCTAATATTTTGAATACTTCACTTCATCTTGTCTTCCTTCGTTCGGAGACTGGTCATGCAGTTACTCTCAACATAATTGTTCTAATCGTTGTAGATCATGATCTATTGAAATTTGCTCTCGACAATTGAGGAACTGAATTCCTCAGTTCCTCACTTCTTCTAACTACCTCTTTGGTTTGATTGAATCATTGCTCCTTCATCCATGAGTATGCGACTAGATCGTCTGAAGCGGGACATTTCTGTAAAACGCTGGTGCGTTATAACGAGGTGTCCCGTATTGTAAATATAACATAAGGGCGCCTGTAAATAAAGCAGAAAGTTAGATTTTTATCATTTCCACTTTAATTGCATAGTTTCAGCCAAATTTTATTCACCATAGAAAAATGCGTTTAGCAGCATTAGTTCTTGGTAGACATTATATGTACTCTAGTGTCTTTTAAATTTTCGCTAGGCATTTCATTTTTGGAAAATTGCGAAAATCCGCCCTCCTATTTCATACCTATCGACGTGATTTTGTTGTTCCATTCTGTAATCCACACCATTTTAAATATACTGTATATACATTTTATATCATTTAGAATTTTACATTATATTTACTTTGTGTAGGCGACAATCTTTCGATTTTTTACAGAAAGAATCAGATAGTTCTTTCCGTAAGGTAGTAAGTTTAGGTAGTATAATTAATTAAGAATTTTCGGAAAGAATTAGCTACTGAAAAACTCATTAAATCGAGTTTTTCAGTAGCTAATTCTAATTCTTTCCGAAAATTATTATTAAATTAATTACAATTATTAAATTGAGTTTTTCAGTAGCATGCTACACACTGGACCTTCTGACCATTTATTCTGCCGCACAATTCGCTTTAAATTCCTAGAAAATTCCTTTAAATTCGAAGGGACTTATTTTTGGAGTACAGACTTTCTGCCGATTTCTACCCTTTTAGAGCTGCATTCTTGTTTCGTTTTCCACTCAGTATATACTTTTGAAATGGTTACTTTCGATACATCGATGATTTCCTTTGTTTTCTCAGTTGTGGCTCCTGCTACATGTGCTTCAACAATAACGCCTTTCTGAAAATCGGAAAGATTACCTGTCTTCCCAATGACCAGATCGAATAAGAAGCCCCAAGAAAGCAAACAGTATTTATCTGATACCAAGGAACTTTGATCGTACTATGTTAATTATTCGTTGACTCCATTTGCGAAACGTTTCTAATTTTTTGGCCAGTGAGTATAACTAGACGTGTCATTTAAGTTAGGTTACATTAGTTCGTAAATTTTCGAAAATATTGGGTGTAATGTACGTATTGCACACGCACTGTTGGTAATAAGGGATGACCTGATAAAGATGCCTGTTTTATTTATTGGTATGTTAAAGGTAACAAGCTTTATTTATTTTTTATTTATTTTATTACAGTATTTATTTTATTTATCGAAGGGTTACATTGCAACACGTTAATGGGTTCAGTGAATATTTAAGACGGACTCACCAAGTAAGGAGGCTGTCCATTTTAAATATTCCTTCGGTTTCATTCCACGAACAGCCTTGGAACGATTTACAGACACGATAAACTTATGCCTATTAGCTTAAATTGTCTTGTCACTTATACGAAACAGTAAAAACTGTAGCTTAAGAGCAAGTTCATACTTATTAATACGGTCAGAGTTAAATGCAGTTTCACACATTAATTACAATATCTTTAGCATTCCTTTGCGAGAGGAGGCAAACTTGTACAGTTTTTCATCCAGAAAACCAAATATAATGTCATTGGGTAAGTGATGGCAGTATTACCAGGAATTTAATTATTCTCAAGAAAGGTTGAGAATAATTAAATCCCAACACTTAACTGCCTTCCAAGTTGCGTAAAGCTATAAAAATTCTAGGGACACATGGTAATGGAGTTGTTTGTAGATGCTAATGACGAGTCCTAATGTCTTGAATGGAGAGAGGGAAAGGGTAGTTAGATTGAAAGCTTAACTTTAAAATTGTATTTAGCGAGCAGTCTAGTAAAGGGATCAGACATCGCCACTGTGGTCATTACCTCAAATCGCTGTTTCGCTGGAGATGCGGTCAGGTGACAAGAGCTTTTAAAGCATTAAGCAACAAGTGAATCTGAATTTATTTCAGTCTTTTATTTATAACTTAAATAGAGCGAACCTGACGAATCTCCTATTGGTGAAAAACCAGTCAGTAGACTCGGTTGATTGCCCAACTGCCAAATACTCTCATCTTGTTTGCAGCCCTGAATGCCGACCGGGCTAGCCGAGTGGATAAAGTACCTGCCTGGCAACCCAAAGGTCGCGGGTTCGATTCCCGCCTCGGGCTTGGATCAAAGTACTGCAAAAACCTTGGGAGGTGCAATATGGCCACAGAAGCCGATGCGCCAACTACCAAAAAAAAAAAAAAAAAAAAAAAAAGCAGCCCTGAACAAATAAGCTTCAACTGGCAAACCAGATAACCAATGCTTTATAACTTAATGGAAATTTAAAGTTTGCAGCGTGTTTGATTTATGGGAATCGTGTTCTCCAAACTCTCGGCAGTTTGGGCTGTAGTACGGGCTTGCAAGTCACACTCTCCGCCATGAACGTCTGTTAAAATTCTTAGCCGAAGCCGGAAACACGGAAAACAAAACGATAAAAAATTGTTGCCCTTTCACCTGCTATTAACGATACAACAGAATTGCAATTCCTTGACTTAACCTTTTACCTTGTAAAACATGCAGCGTTAGAACACCTGCTTTGTGCCGACGGATAGATGGATACAAAACACGCGCCTTGTCGATATTACCAGACACGGGAGCACTGCCGAGGTCGTACTGTGGGGAACGGTGTAAGAACAAATCGAATTATTACGGAATCCTTTTGGGGTGGAGGGGTAGGGGTTTCGTCACTTCATCAGGGTTGCATTGTGTGAAAAGAACGTATTCATGCTCTGGACAAGCCATCGTACTATTGTGGTTAACACAGTCCTGGGGTTGAGTAATGTTTACTGATAACATTTGACCTTTGTTACTTAAGTTTCGGTTTTTTGTTCAGCGAATGTAAGAAGAATACAAAAGTCACTTCTTTACCTCAGATGATACCGTTTCGTCGCAATGTGTTATTTTCTTACGAGCTGTATGGGATGTAGTCGTCCTTTGTGCAGGATGGGATATGACCACGTCTCTCTAATGTAAATCTTACCTCTCGGCTAGATTTTTCTTTTACTACACTTTGTGAAAAAATATGTGTTAGAAATCGGTTTCGATCAAAGTTATGGGCTTTGTTTATGGGCTTTGTTTACATCGTTGCCGTGCAAGTCTGTTTTGGGCAAGGGTTACATCTTATTTCCTCGCGGAAAGCAGGAAGGCCCATCACAGCACCTCGTTATACATTACTTTGTATTGCGTTAGTTTGTATAACGCTCTAGGAAAAATATTAACTCAAAAAATTAAATCGACGTGGTAAACAGCTAAAAGATCAAATCGCACAATAAATGTCAACGCTCAAGTAAAATTGCTGTTTGTTTGTTTACATCGTTCGCCCTAATCACCATCCACACAGCTACAACTATATGCTCGAATTCAGAACACTTTCTCAGCCTCTTGTTATTCACCGTGTTTACACTGGGAGCACGAATAAGTGTTTGTAACTTCGCCCAAGCATTCTTGTATTTAAGTTTTATTTGTTACTTACACTGCCTGGCCACTTTATTAGGACCACAGCTAACGTGTTATCCGGAATAACTGTTCCTACATGATGCGACACCAGGAACGTTGAGCCATTCATGTAACAACATTCTCCTCAGTTCTCCTGGAGTGACGTGTCCAAGGGATTATTGTGATGAGAAATACGCCTTTCCAGTTCATCCCACAAGTGCTCAAGAGGATGTGATCCGAAATTATGTTGGCCAAGGCAGATGTTTGAAGTCTTCCTTGTGTTCCTCAAACTACTCTTTCACGCATTTGGAACGGTAGATGGCTGGATTGTCATCTTGCGTATTAACCCCTGTCAGTAAGGGTAAACACGCAACATTGCTGCGGATCTGTATTAGATCCGCAGCAATGTTCAGATATGTTCTGGCGTTCACGGAGCATACTAACCTTGCTAACTTATTAACCGTTTGGTTATCTGGTGACACTACTCCTGCTTCTCCGTGGCAGAGCTGAATCTGAATCATAAGTTCACGTGCATAAGTACACGTGCCTTGAGTGACCGGGGTTCAAGCCTGTGACTGCTGAATACGGTGCTGTTTCTTGTATTCTGTCTATCTTGTGAACTCCTGACCGTTTGGTCGTCCCGGAGTATAAACAGAAAATTTATTTAAGTTCTCGTACAGGATTAAAGCGAATTCTTAGGGATCGTATTAACCTTTCAACTATGGTTTCTACTAATTCTACTATCATTTTATATGGTTTCCTGTAGCCATCTTAATTGATGATGCTGTGGACTTTGAAGTGGGCTGACAGTTATAACCTGGACTTTGAACTGTCTTCTAGTGTGTGTGTGTGTGTTGCTTTGATGTCGTTTTAGAGGGTCTCCCACCGTGCAATTGGGCAAAGGCAAGGGAGAGAGTTCATTGTAATTATCTAAATTACCTGTAGATTGTACAGCGGTGTTGCCAAAGTTTGGCAGGAACCGCTTAATACAATAAATAAATAAATAATATCTACTATAAAAGATCACATGCAAGGGGTCAAAGTTGACCCCTTATGACTAATGTACCGACCTTTCTTCTGATTCATTCATTATCTGGCCAAGATATAAGCAAATTGGCTTCGTTTATTATTGAAAAGAGCATAGTTGTAATTGCAGGACCTCCTAAATTGATAAAAGAGGTCGCAGTCCGCTTTTGATAATTGAAACAACGTAGAAGCAGCGGTCAGAAAAGTTACTTAAAAGTAACGAAATTTATAGGAATATCTGTATCAGTTACTCCACATAACTCTACAAATATATCTGAGGTTATGATTATGGAACTGGATGCGGTGACTATTTCTGAAGATGGAACTCTCATTTATATAATCGATAGAAGCTAGAAGCGTATCCTTCCCAGACTTGTCTCTCTGTTAAAAAAAAAAAATCATAATAAATAAATAAATATAAAAAAAAGCGATACAAACGGAAGTGTGTCTTTCTTCCAAGACAGTAGAACGGGCACAAATTATAATTTCTACCAAAGTAAGATCTTTAAAGGCTCCTGTTGTCACTAGGAAAGATTCTCACCAAGATTCTTTACAATCTGAGATTCCAGCACAAATTGATGAGCAGATATATTATATCTGCTCATCAACCAGATCTAAGCAGAATGTGCATAATGTGCACAATAATGATGAAATGGCTATTGATAATATTATGGAACAACTAGATAATATTACTGACTTGCACTCTGAAGATGACATGAAAATATCGCTTCCAGTTTTCCCTAAAAAGGATAGATCACGATATGAACAGCACAAGGCGTCAGGATCTAAAAACGGTCTAGGCAAACAAATCATACCAAAGAAAAAAAAATAAAATAAAATAATGCAGCGTATTGTACAATTGAACTGTAGAAGCATAGGAGGGTATGGGAATGGGCTAAAATACCTGAACTATGGTTTTTAGTCAATAACAATTAGTATGCAAGAAACTCATTTAACTCCGCAAATACGTTTTGGAACACCGAATATACAGCAAAAAATAGGAATAATAGTAATTATCCTAAAGGAGGTATAGCTATTATGACGCATATAAGCATTTCTACAAGAGTATTAACACTTCAGAATAATTTTGAGACAATAGCCGTGCAAATCCTTTGCAGTTTTGTAGGTGGGATGTGGTTTGATCCGTTCGACACCATTCTTTGTACACCTTAATGACACTTTATTAACTAAAATAAAGTGTCATAAAGTGTCTTTATTAATTAAAATAACATTTTATTACTTTGGCTTGCTTGACCAGATTCAAATTACTACTAATGTAATGTACATAACTGTTCGGCTTTTTATAATGAGACTATGGGGCATAGTCCATTACAGATGAGGTGGTCAGAATTCAGTAATCACTTAGTGTATAGATACATATATAAAGTTAGATCTATGCCTGAACGCCCAACTTGAGATACTTTTGGCTCCTCAGTACTTTCAACGCTAGGGCATTAATGACGCCTCTTGGCGTCATTAATGCCCTAGCGTTGTGAAGCCACAACGGTAAAAGTCAACATTTCATCCAAATGCGAAACAAATTATGATCAATCTAAACGCTAGTAGTACAAAGCTGTGGCTTTGTAAACCACTAGCTGTGGCTAGTGGTTTAATACAAAAAAGCTTAGACCACCCGCAATGTTTTTGAAATGCCTTCTATCTTCCAAAACAGGATATGAACTTTCGACTGCCCTCCTCCAATAATACTGTTCCGAACAGTGCTTACAATAGGAAGCGAAATCCTGAAATAAAAATACTCTATATAGTTTGACTTTAAGCACTGAGTCAATCATACAGTGGCGCATGAATCGATTATGCATTAAAATATACTGTTTGAATTCGCGTTATTTAGAATTTAAAATGCATTGAAATGAAGAGATAATTCAGAAGAGAAAATAAGTCTGTTTGTCATGGTTGGTTGTTGTAGGTTTTAGGCGTATCAATAACTTAGGCCATATTGCTCAATATATATAATACGTCTGTAAATTGCGCGTATTATTATCGGTGTGCTATTTGCTGGACGCAAAACCTGAGTTTCAGGAGATAAATCCGCACCTGACACTGACTAACTCAGCCACATTGTGAAAAACACCCATAAAAATCCCCGGGGTATTGCCAGGATTCGAACTCGGGTCTTTTCCACCCAGTGTTCGCATGGAAAATAATACGATTTATATTGCCGATAATTAAAGCCCAATAAAATATTTTCAGATCAGTAACCAATAGGAGAGCAATAGTTATTTATTCGTAGTTTTTAATAAATATTTTACTATATTATTTATGTTTAATTTTACTATACACATTTCAGTCCTGAAAATTGTGTATCGCATGGCAGGCTTAGGAGCGGTTTACACTGTGGTTCACTACATTACTGTATTGGATAACGAGGTGTATTGTACAATTATTCAACATACAGGATTATTCAAATAGAATGTAAACCCAGTTTGCAATAAATGCATCAGAATTTTATTAAAAACGAATATAGTATTTAAAACTTTACAGAATGTGCTGGATGTGTCCACCTTGGTCGTGTACACGTGCGTTCATTTCGTGTTTGGTGAAATGTATGAAGAATATGCTCATCGATAGCGCAAATATAGTTTTAAGGAGTACAGGCCTGTTTATATATTTATTAATGAATGACTTTTAGCATTGCCAAAAATGATTCGGATGCAAGGTAATGTTCCAAAATAAACGCATGTTACGTACCGCTCTAATCCGCCGTAGCCGAGTGGTAAGCGCTCGGGTGCATAAGTACACGTGCCTTGAGTAACCGGGGTTCAAGCCCGTGACTGCTGAATACGGTGCTGCTTCTTGTATTCTGTCTATCGTGAACTCCTCCGACCGTTTGGTCGTTCCGGAGTATAAACAGAAAATTTATTTATTTAAATGATATAAAACTGCTGCTGTCACATGGTCTTCTGTCACACTTGTTTAAAAATATTTCCTCCATATTTGATAACAACGTGTAGTCTGTTGCTACGTTTACTTGGGTACACAAAATGACCAATGGGTTGCACAATAACTGAATAACTCTGTAATATTATATAGGCAGTGGCGGATTACCCATTAAGGCAATGAGGCACGTGCCTAGGGGCCCCAGGCTTTAGGGGCTCCAAAGCCAAGCCAAGCCTATATTTTCCTATTCTAAAATAGCTTAATGTTTTCAGTAAACATCATAAAAATCTTGATTAATTTAAGCGAAAATTTAAGCAAAAAATTCAAAAGTACAAAATTTCATTTATTTACCACCTAACTTTTATTTTTTATTCTTTTTTTTATTATTATTATTATTTTTTGGGGGGCCCCAAATATAATTTGCCTAGGGGCCCCAACTATCCTTAATCCGCCACTGTATATAGGGCAGACCAAGCTTGAAGGCTCATCTTTAATTAAAATAAGATGGTTGTAGTATAAGAAGTGGAATAAAAGAGAAAAATGAAAATTTTCTTTAATAGAACCAATAGTTACCTTTCCATTTCGTGAGAATATTGCTTTTGATCAGTTTTAGCAATGCGTTATTGATTATTTTGATTACAGAAAAAACGCCGAAATACATTATTATTAAAATAATTAGCAATATATTATATAGAACTTTTGAAAAGTAACGTATAGATGGTGTCAGTTGCATTTCACTAGAATCCAAAGCTGGAAACGACACTGGCACGTGTATTAAATCCAGGGCTAGTATTGCTTTTTATCCATTCTCCGGATTTCTTTTGCATCCATCCACCGAGTCGGAAAACGTTCAAGAAACAAAGTTCCAAAACTCTAGGCAGTAGCAGTTGTTTGCTGTTTCCCGGGATGTTCTGAACACAGCTGTAACCAAATAGCGATGAGCCCCAGAACAGGAGGGTCCACTGTAATGATGCTGCTTTTTCTTGTATCATCGTTCGGTGAACTTTGCCTCTATCATAGCTGTGTAGTCAGTGTTTACAGGGTTAGTGTAGTGTGACAATAACAATACGTAGAATATGGAGGGGGGGGGAATTGTGTGAGTGAACTTGGTTCCATCCCCCTTCGCTCCAAAGGTCATGTTCAACAGGTTCGTGAAACTTCATTGTGGTAAATAAATCGTCGGGTAGTCAGTTAAAAGAGGAAAGTGGAGGTGAATGGCTCATGCAAACACGGGGGAAGAAGAGAAAAACAACCATAATCTTCATCCCCACTCCGATTGCTGGCTTATCATTCACTGCTCAAAAATAAAATAACTTAAGTTTCCTTCTTATATTTATTACGGATTTTTGCTTCCAGGCAGTGTTATTGTTAAAGTGTAAGTTCTTTTGAACTCACGCTGAGGTATTATTAAAGAACTAACCGATGGGTAATTGTTGGGGAGACAACTTGAACCACTTTTTCCGTGGTGAAACTGTCCGTCGTGCCCGCTCCATCTCCACTGCATTTAATCACGTGTGTCTTCTGTTTCACACAAAAAGCTTCAAATGACCCCTTTGTGGGTGATAAATAAGACTAGGCGAAACAACATCCCTAGCCATAGCGTTATGTGTACTTCTTTATATAATATAGGTGAAAAGGGCTTGCTGGTCTTTCGTTCTTTTTCGTGCGCGTGTTATGAACTTTCCTATCCGGTGTCAGATTGCATAAACACTATAATTTAAGTGAAGAAATTAGAATCCAAACTTAAAGAGACGCCATATTACGCAAGTATTTAGAACTAAATTAAAACTTTTTTTTTATTGCTTATTGTGCCACTTTTTAAGAGCTTTCGCAAATGCGTGAAGTGCCTATTGTCTTCATCGTGTCCGTTCGCCTGTACACACGAAACAATTCGATTTCTAATGGACAGAGTTTCATGAAATTTTATCTTTTGATTCTTTTAAAAAGATTTATCAATCCGCCTGTGGAATTTCTTTAATCACTTTTTTACCACTGACAACGTAATGTTTATTTTTTTTATTGTAAAACTAAATAAAATAATAGAAGAATTTAAACTATACAGATTCGTATGTCTTGAAATATCTATTCTTTTTAAATGTCATCTGCCGGTTTCTGCCTGAAGTTCAGAGGAATCAACTATATATGAGCCAGTTATTTCAAAAACATCATAAGTCATGTTTCTCAAATTTTATGACAATCAATAAAATTGAATAGATTTAGTTAGAATAAAGATATCATAAAAATACTTTTAAGAAGCAATTTACCAATTATTTTTACTTTACTTTCAATAGTGTTTGCTTTAAATCTTTATAGTAATCTGTCGATAATTATTGGCTTATGATGTTTTTTGCCGGAGATATTACCAGAATCCGAATAAAATGTCTTGGAAAGGATTATATTATTGAAAAATACAAAAAAACTTCTTATTCTGAACGGGATAAATATAGTACTTTTTAATACTACTCTTTTTTTTTTTTTTTTTTTTTAAGGCGCATGGTCATAGTCGCCGTCTGACTGCATCACTGTGGCTTCTGGTTTGGTTGGCCACTTGAATAAAATTTTTGATGCTCATGCTGCCTTCACTTGTTTTATATTATCAAATTTTTCTATTTATTGGTACTTATATGCCTTTTTCGATAACAATGAAATGTCACGCTCTGGTTAAAATAAACGGAAAAGTATGTTTTCCTTAATCCACATAAAACCATACACCACCATATTATTATTATTAACTATTATTATTATTATTTTCATTCAAAGATCATGTTGCTTGGAAAACTGTTTCCTTGTCCGATAAATCCCAGTTCCTGCTGTTTCATGTGGGAGGATCAGAATCAGGTAAAAACAGCACGAGTCTATGGATCCATCCTGCTAGGTGTCAATAATGCAGGCTGGTGGCGGTATAATGGCGTGGTGAGTGTTTTCGTGGTGAATATCGAGGCCCCCTTGAGTGGAGCAACATTTGCATGTCGCAAGTTATTTAGAAAGTGTTTTCGACCAAGCCCATTCTTTCATGGCTGCAATGTATCCATCTGCGAACGGGTTCTTCCAATAGGATGATGCGCCATGTCACAAGACCACAGTTGTGCCCGAAGCGATTCCAGGAACATGATAGTGATTTCAGTCCACTGCAGTAGCCTTCCCAGTTACCAGATCTAAATTCATTTGAGCACCTCTGAAATGAGGCAGAACGAGCATTTTAGAGTAGAGATCCCAACGATCCAGTTTACAACTCTGGGAAGCAACTGAGCCAACATGAACCAGCATCCCTATGGCACGCTTTCGACCCCCCCCCCCATTAAATCTGTGTCATAACGATTTCAGGTTCTTCTGAAGGCTAAAGCAGGTCCTAGGCGTTGTTAGGTAAAAGTGGCCATTCGGTGTATGTATACAGTAAAATCCCTGCGCCTGCTATCGTTGTAGCAGCGGCGCCTCCGTAGCCAGGTGGGAAGGAGCAGCAGTGCGTAGCACAAGCTTCTTGATTAGACCTTGGTTCGAGCCCGTCACCACCAAATACGGAGGATGCGGAAAGGTCAGAGAATGACCACCGCATATCCCGGAGCAATATGGCCTTAGTTGCTAATGCTCCTAAAAAAAAATAAAATAACAAATATTGTTGCAGCTTTGCGTGAATATTGTTTAATATACGCTAAGCTGTATCTAAAATTTTTAATTTTCTTTTACTGTTAATCTTCGCCAGGCGTGAGGTGACAACCAGCGCAACGTTGAATGTTTTATTCGCTGGTGAACAGGTTATTTTATTTTATCATCTGAATCTGGCCAAATATCTGATTTCTACTACTAGAAAGACATCTGTCTTTCCATTTATTCACATGTCGCTTATAAGTGAGTTGCAGAAAATTGATTTATAACTTCAATTCAGATTAATCGTTGAACTCACTAAAAGTGCTTTTCATAAGCTTTGTTTTCAGTTCAATAACATATAAACCGAAATATAAGAGCTTAGTCCTCCGTGGCAATGTAATGGTCTTTGCCACTGGTCATCCGTTTTTGAGGGGTCTCGGTTCGAGTCCTGTCGAGGACTGGAGGAATTTCTAAAATCCTCTTCATTCAAGGCGAGTCAGTCGATCTGAGGAGGGAGTGGGTTTTTTCCCCGGTAGGTTATTCCTGGTTTTTCAGTCCGCCTAACATGCAACTCGGCAATATGGTCTAAGACTAAGTTGCTGATGTGCCTAAAAAGAGTTTAAGTATGTGTAAGAAAATTCCGTATTTTTCAACAGCGCATGAGATATCTTAATATTCCCAAAGCCGTTGTAAATAACTTAAGTACAATTGGGATGCCACTTAAAATTTTTGAATGAAAATTTTCAATTAATTTCCTTTATGACAGCTGTTTTAATCCTTTATGACAGCTGTTTTAATGAATAAAAATTGTGAAAATGAAATGAGATGTAGCTGGTTGAAGAATATTTATTTCCGTAATTTCCCCATACATTAAAATGGGTGTGGAACGGGTTGTGTTATTTTAATAATATAAGTGCTTCCTTTCAGCGGACAGTTTGTTCTTCTCCAGGGTCTAAACCGTTTCTGATTGAGTTTAACATAGTTAGGGATGGTCGCTACGTGGTTGTTTTCCATTAAGGTTATTATTATATTAAAACCACTCTTATACCAAGTGAAAATTAATAATACAGTTTATTAGGCTGTTCGCCTACATTACTATACATCAAGGTGTTTTCGGGTATCTTACAGACACTACATCAGACCAAGCTGTTGGGGAAACAGAAAGTAACGTAGGTGAACGGTCTAATTAACTATATTATTAATTTTCACGTGGTATAAGAGTGGTTTTAATACAATAATAACTTTAATGAGTTTGATTTGTTTATTTTAGATTTTTAATTTTTTTTAAGCTGTAAGTCCATGCCAACTGTTTTCTTACTGAGCTATATGCGTTGTGATATTTCAATCAGTTACAGCGTATTTTATTTCACAAGTATCACATTGAGTATGGAAACCTACGTGAGCTGCAATGCATAGATTTTTAGATATTCCGTACACGTAACGTAATCTAAAATTCAGATATACCATATTACGGCATATCTAAAATATTATCACTTCATTTATGTTTTCTTTGAGTGTGCCATGAATAATCCAACTATTGGAATAAACTTGTCTGCAAAAAAAAAATCTAAATTTACCAGTTCATTTCACAAATATATGTGGCCTTTGTTCTAATCTGAATGAAATCCATCTCCGGCTATTATCTAAATGCCATTCACTTTTTTTAAGGAAATCTCAACTGTGTTTTGGCCAACACTTATCCTTGTCAGAAAGGTCTTAATCTGGATTCTCCCCCTTTTGAGCTCCTTTGACTCGAAATAGCTTTATGATTCTGCCACACATTTGCTGTTTCTATAGGTTTCACAACTTGAAAATAGCTTAGAACATTTTAATTTTCTTTGAAACTCTACTTTCTCCAGCCTAACTTTTCTAACATTGAGATATTTGTTAACATTTCCTAACATTGAGATATTTTAATATAACTACTTTTCACTTTGAGAAACGCTGCTCTGCGCAAACAACCATACCCTCTCAAACATCAACGACGAGTTCATTGAATGTGACCTCGAGATAATTTTCCAGTGGTTTTGGAGTTATTACACAGGCGTTCGCTTTCTACTGCATATCTTTTTATATAGATATTTTAATGGGCGTTGCCCTTTAAATTTGCCATATGTAATTCCATCTTTCTTTCAAACATTGCGACCCTAACTGAAACCCTTTAAAACATAAAAAAATCTTCTACCCCATGCTCACCTCGAACAACATTCATTTATAAGACAAGAACATGTCTCTTTAGTTGGGATAATTATAACTTCTAACCTTTTTTGGCATTAGTATATCACAATTATTGCTTTCTCTGTATAAAAAAAAAAAATAAATAAAAATAACGTAGGATGTTACGTTTCGCTATCGGCATTAATTTTCTTCTAACAGCTATTAACCCTGTACAGATTAAAATTCGCCCTACCATAGCATGGTCCCACACCCGGAGTAGTTCCTCCAAAAATCCTCTAAAACTTCCTGACTCCATCCAGAACAGTGATTTTGAACATAGGGAGTGGAGTGCATTGATAACAAATTCACTCCACTCCCCATCATTCGTTCAGTTTCTGTCGCATCCCTTCTATAGATATTTCCACGGGCAATATTCTTGTGAAGTGACATCTGCAATTTTACCTTACTGAAAACCAGGCCAAACACATGCCGCAAGTAGTCAACAACTATTCGCAGTTTGACCTCAACTTCACATAATTTTTCCTCATTTTTCTTCTACTTCTGTTCCAAAGAACAGACAGCCTTTCTGTTTGCATAACTGAAGCCGAAAAAATTATTGTGAAAATACGCAGTTACGCATGCCATGTCGAATTTGTTATACAGTACCACAAAAATAAAGCAATATCCTTGCATTCTCTGTCCTGGAAACTCCACTGACCCTAAGTGGCCGTCTCGGAATAAACAGAAATTCAAGTTCTTTCTGGCTCAACTAGAGGAATATCAGGTTATAATAACTTTTCGTGTTTTGAACCATAAAAATAATGAATAAAATATCCCAATTCCAGTGATGAACAGTTCAAAAGTATTGTAAAAGTCCAAAGCAACAGGAAGCAGATGCTGATCTGTACTTCATGATCTTACTTTCCTGTGCGGAAAGCGCTTCAAAAAACGACACAGTAATATAGTTTCCAAACTTTGCACAAGTGTTATGCAGACTTTGGCAAATATACTCTTGTATTATATATGGATTATGAGCTTACTTTGATAACTAATATTGTATGGTATTATATATAAATTATGAGCTAACGACGGAGAGAACTTGTTTCTATAAATATTCTTCTTGGTGAATATAGACTTTTTTACCAATCATATTATTTGGCATCAGTTTCATCAGATCAGTTTTCTCACCGTTGAAGTTATTTTCATGATGCTATCACTTTTTTTTTTTTTTATGAAAACCCCAAACACGAAAGGTATCAAAACCTATAGTATTTAGTACCATGCATGGGTTGAAAGAGAAGTATGGGGGGGGGGGGATGCCGGAAACTTTGCTCTAGAGACTAAACATGAGTTTCACCACTTCAAGCCTCCAATAAGCAAAGTGGTGGTATTGCACCGGTTGATGAGTCATCTACCGCCTTCAAACCACCTACTGAATTATGGGGGTTGTAATTCCCATATTTTTGTGTAATTCCGTGACTGTATTTACCATCATCTAACCTGCGACAGAAATTCGTTTTCCTTCATACCTTTTTTCATTTAAACTATCTCCAAGCCATCACTTCTCTGAATAAGTATGTAAGTATAAACTGTAAACTATTTTTGCTCAGCTGTAAGCATATGTCATTTCCTTTTCCTTTCCTTCTCAATGTACTAGGACAAAGGTGTTTTAAATTTCTCTCATTTGTGACGCATACAAAGCCAGATAATAACGTAGATTAATTCTGTAAAAAACAAAAAAAAAAAAAAATATATGTACACATTTTTTATTACTAGGCTGTCGCAGTTGCAGTCACCTACAGAGTACTCTTCTCACTTTACATACATCCCAATGTGTCTGCCATATTATAAATAATTTTCTCGAAGTCCCTTTAGTAGTGTCATCACTCTCAATGTTTTAACGGATTCCAAATGTGATTCGTTCAAAGAGTTTTTCATTTTTGATAATGCAGAAAAAGCCACGTGAGGAAAGATCAAGTGAGTATAGTGGACTTCCCGTATTGCCTAAAATTGCTGAAAAAGCTGTGCCGATGCGCAGGGCTGTGCAAAGATATTTGTGGGCCCGGATGCAAAGGGGTTAAGAGCCTCGTTTATTTATGTTCAGACTTTGACGGCACCCTCGATTTGAGTCCCCTAGATCAGGGGCCCTGGTGTGGCGCATCCAATGCACTCCCCATTTGCACGGCCCTGCCGATGCGTATCGTCATGGTACAAAACCTACTTGTCCAACCAAAGATTCGTCCTCTATTCAAAAATGCACTACAGTAAACTTTCCAAAACTTGATATTGAAAAAAAGGAGATCAGCATAGTTTTAGAACAATGTGAGAGCATTAAAATTATGACTTAGGATTTGTGGAAAATTATTTCAGTTGTGGCAGAGACGTTGGAATGTGTTATACATACATATCGGAAGTCAGAAGGGGAATACTTTGAAGATCCCAAAGGTTTTATTATTATTATTACTTTTTAACTCTTGCAAGACCTTCGTGAACCCAGACCAATTATAGATTCAAGAGGTCTGACAACAACGCAATCAAATGTTTTAGATTTTCTCGATACAATATATATGCAAACAGTGAATGTTGAATTAATTAATGAAAAGGGAAATTTGGCAACACTCCTTTTGCGAACGCCTTGACTGAGAATTGGATTATCATCTTGTGTTTTGCGATGAAATTGTGAGTGCATGCAATTAACTTGACTTGAATTTTAATTAGAACCATTCAGACAGTAACTCACGCTTAACCACTAACACATTTTTTCTGTGCGTTCAGATCAAGTAGGTCTCCTCTAGCACGTGCTACCGCCGTGCGCTGCAAGAGAAAATAAAGTTTATTGTCCCGGATGAGTTAGGCTTAATTTTTCCGTTGAAAAAATATAGCCCGAGTTAACCTGGGATAATATTTGTTTCCATAAATTGTGATCCGGGAAAACTGGGAATATTCACTGATGTGATTAAACAAGCATGCAAGAATGGTATGAGCGATCGCAGCTACCTCTGGCAGCAGCCGTGGGAAGCGTGGTTTGGAAGTTTGTCCTAAATGTCAAATAACCGGAAATCAGATACGAGCAGTTGCTGTATTGTTTTGGTGAACATTAACCAGATCACAGTAGTATTATCAATATTATTTTATATAGTTTTAGAACATTTTTTTTAATTCAGAATGTAAAATGTGCCAGCAAAATGTAAACTAAATGAAATATTCACTGAAATATAACAATAGCTATACAGGTCAACATGGCGTGTTTCACTTTTTTAAAAAATTTTCCCTCCTTTCTGGGGAAAGTTTTAGAAGAAAAGTGTAAAAATTATTTCTTAAAGGTAGTTAAAGTGTGCCTGGTTTATGACAGAATCCGTGTTGGAGACGCGCTCTCGTCAGTGGAAAAGAACAAAACAAACAAAAAAATATTTAAAAAAAAAAAAAAAAAAAAGTAGCTTTCAATAGCTGCAGGTGGTAAGAATTGAAGAAGGCGACCTTACCGGACAAGTAACAGTGGCATGTGCGATTGCAGAACCTAAACTGTTATCACATTGAACTCTGTGGGGGTAGAGAGGGGAGACCATCTGGACAGATAGAAGTTTTTGCACACCATACGAACTTGATGTAAAAGAAATGATGCTGAGACCTGGTAGCTCTTACTTTTTTAATGTAAGTTATATAAATGAAGTGGTCGTCTTAAAAACAGGAAGTATATTAAAAGCCATTATCCACCCTTTAATTAATTTTTGATTCCCTTATTTCTCATACCTCGTTCACATGCAAACTTATCCTGGTACTCGCTCGTAAAACGAAAATGGGGATAAAAAAAGTTTGTTTATATTTAACTGTTTCTTGTATATGTCTTTTGAATCCAAATATGCCGTTGGTTTTTCTCTATTGTCAATATATATATATATGTTTTTTTTGTTAGTTGTTGGCACATCGGCTTCTGTGGCCATAATGCACCTCCCAAAGTTTTTGCCTTTTACTCTGATCCAAGCCCGAGGCGGGATTCGAACCCGCGACCTTTGGGTTGTCAGGCAGGCACTCTACCCACCTGGCTAGCCTGGTCGGCCTATTGTCAATATATTGGAGGCATCTGAGGAGCCAAAAACCCAGACTGCCTGAATGGGTTTGCAACATTTATGTGTATTACATATCAGTACAAGAGCCTGTATTATTCATATAAAAAGTTATTTATTTATATTGCAGTTTGCTATGGCTACTAAACAAAGGTGTAAGTTAACCCCAGACCTTTCTGCTATATCTTCACCTACTTCGGATCTATTATATAGATTCGAACTAGGCGAAGCATCGTTGGCTGCACCAAACTTTGCTGGGTATATGAAATGTGTTTCGGAATGCCTGGGTGATCAAAAGATTTTGGACACTTCATTTCTGCTGTAGTAGTTGAAGGCCAACATTAGTGGGATGGTTTCGTTAGATAAAGTTAGGTTATGTGTGTGTGTGTGTGTGTGTGTGTGTTAAGCGCTAAAGCAACTAAGGCCATGAGGCGCCAGTTTATTATGTTTGTAATTCTTAGATCGGTTTGCTGTTTGTCGGACGAAAATTCCGAGCCTGTAGGAGAAATAACGATACAAACTTCGCTCCAGACCAACTAACTAAATTACAACCGGCGGGGGGGGGACATAACAATTCCTCTTCAGTATACGAGATTCGAACTAAGGCCCTTTCCACCTGTACGGTGATCACAACCACAGTACAACCCGCAAGAATTGATGATTTCGTGGTAGTTGTAAGTGTATGCCTTTTGTCATACTTTGAATATGGGGAGAACCAAAGACCATCATGACGACTGCTGCTTTTGTATGATGGATGTATCAGTTTAAAATCTGCGGATCGAAAACTGTACTGTAACATATCCGAACCTAGCATCCTCTGTTGCTACACTGCTGTACAATGAAGATTTGCCAATCCACTTTCCAGAAAACAGTGTTTAGAATTGGATAATGGATCTGGTGAAGAGGATAACTGGGACTACACCTCAGGAGCCTGGTCATGAAGCGTTAATTTCCCCAATCGACAAGAACTGGATAATTTAGTGAGGGATTTGGGTCTAACGAGAACTAGTGCAGAGCTCCTGACATCTTGTTAAAGGAGCGAACTTCACTGGATTCCAGCAGCAAGACGTCCACATACAGAAAAACACACGATACATATGCGTGTTTCATACTAGTATAGAATCTCCGTGCTGTTGTTTTGGTTTGATTAGTCTTTGTGAAGAAATTAGTATTAGTCACAATTCAGAAGGGTGGCATCTATACATAGACAGTTCAAGTGAAAGTTTGAAAACTCTTGTTGCTTCACAATGGGAATGGGGAATGTGCACCCATAGATTCGTTTTTCACATTCTGTTCATATTAAGACTACAGAAATCTGAAGCATGTGTTAGAGAAGTCAAGCGCAAACGGTATTAAAAAAAAAAAAGAAAAAAAAAAAAGTCGTATTTAGGCTACCCCGGGGCAGATGAGAATAATCTCATCTGCCCCGGGGCTTCTTTGGCTTCATTGTTTTCTTGCTTTCTCTGCTACTAGGCAGCAGATCGGTATTACAAGAGAAGAGAATGGTTTTCCAGCGGTCGCCATAGCCGAGTGGTCATCCCCGAGTATAAACAAAAAATTTATTTATTTATTTAAGTTGCAGCCTGTTGCATACAGCATGGTAAGCAATTCATTGGTTCCAAGAAACGAGGCTTCCTTCCACTTTTGTCACTGGCCAAACAATTTGTTAAAGCATTGGATCCTCAAGGTGACGCCTTCAAGCAAATACAACCTGCTTCCAAAATTGCCTGACGCTAAAATGAAAGGTAGCATATTTATTGGTCCACAAGTTAAGCAGGTGCTGGCTTTACAAGAAGACAAAATGACTGATGCCGGTCGAAATAATTCGCAGTTGTTTTTCTTCGTAGTGAATGTCTCTCTTGGTAATATTAAGAAAGAAAATTATAAAGAAATTATAACCCATCTAAAATCATACGAGTTTCAGATAGTTTCATAGTATTACGGCTGGTGATACCGTAACACATGATCATTCTGTGTGGACATGTTTGCCAAGGTTCTAGAATATGAAGAGCTGCTTAAAGGTTTTGTGACGCGCACATCCTACATCAAAGGTAAAGTGTACACACGACTGTGGGGGAGAGAGGGAAACCCAATATAATTTTGAACACGTCGCAGACAGTCCCAGGATTAACGTGTTTGTGTTGAAGTTTGCAGAAAGTTGTATACAGGCTGTTCTTCACAGAAAGAACAATCACCGGTTCCATGTATCGAGACATGCCTGGAGAATTATCTGATCCCGCAAATTGCTCAGGATGATCCCGGCAACAATGTGCCCTTCCAACAAAATGACGAACCGCTGCTCTCGTGGGTACCACAGTTGGTATAATCATCATTCTCCCCACGCCGGGCGGAAAATACCTGAGTTCGAATCCCTCCAATGACGCGAAGAATTTTTATGGGCCTTTTTCATACCTGAGACCGATCCATGGTCGGTCTCTGGCAAGAGCAGCATGTTTTTACTCCTGGTAACTCGGGGATTTCTTCTATCACACGCAATTTACATATTACATACGGCTCAATATGGTATAAGTCGCTCATGCACCTGAAACACTACAACCAACCTGTTGCCTCTAATGGCCTCCCAACTTCACTGATCACTTGGAACTCTTTGATTTCCTTAATTTGAAACGACTTTCTCCAATCCAATTTTCCCAACAGTAGGATACATTTCCTTGGCGAGTTTAATGTTCACAACCACAGCTGGCTTCAGTTTTCTGGTACCACGGACCGAGCCGGTTTTCCAACTGATATGGACGACTGAAGAGTGATCAATACAGCTATCGACACAGGTAGCCGCTTACTGGAAACCAGCGGTGACATGCAGCTGAAGCTTCTCACTGGCTATGAACACACAGAAAGCAGTTGACCAGTGCAACTTTTCGGTATGCGATGGGGTAACTTTTGCACTGGTCAACTGCTTTCTATGTGTTCATAGCCAGTGAGCAGCTTCAGCTGCATGTTGCTGTTGGTTTCCGGTAAGCGGCTACCTGTGTTCTACGTGTAAACACCTTTACAGCGCGTCTGTCAAGAGGATCAATATTGTTGGGATGTGTGTCACGTTACTGATGGAAATCATATAGAAATGTAACTGTTACTTCCACCGCATCTTTGGATTTGTGCTAATTTCTCTCAGTACAACGCTTCTTTATGTCAGCATAATAATAATAAAATTATGCTTATACGCCGGGACAACAACATAAGGTCAGAGGAGTTCACAAGAACATTATGCCATATTTAGTAGTCACGAGAGCTTGAATCACGGTAACTTAAAGCTCGTTAACTTTTGTACCCTCGTGCTTGACCACTCAGCTAGGGAAGCCTTCGTGGGAAGCTATTTTTGATTAACCCTGTATACATATGTACAGAATTCTAGTTATTCTTTCGATAGTGTTTAAATGTTTTCCAGCTATATCAACTCTCACCTAACATCCCTTTAACCACAGGTGTGCTGGAATGGGCTCAAGGGGTGCTCGTGCGAGCTCTCCCCCTTCAAGCACACTGTTAAATTTTATCAAACTAATTTTTTTTAACAAGGAGCCCCTTTGTTAAAAAAAATATGTTTGATAAAATTTAACAGACTGTTTTAACTAGGGATGTCCCTTAGGTGAAATTCTTTTCGAACGAGCCCCTTGTTAACAAATTGGGAGTGTACCCCTACCTTTAACAACAGTTCTTTTGCTATCTCTAACAATATTAGGCAGAAACAGAACTCCCTATCACTGCTAGTAGATGACTATGAATGTATCATCGTGATTTATAATTTTATTACAAAAAAGTCGGTTGGGGGAATGGAGCGTTAATTACATACTATACCCCGAAATGAATTCCAGTAGGGTTTTCAGAGAAAAAGAGATAGACCTAACACTAGTTTATCTCTTAATGCTACTTTGAGTAGCATTAAGAGATACACTGAAAGTCATAAAAATTCAGTTTTACCTGCGGCTTCCAAAGT
The DNA here is from genome assembly GCF_048544385.1 of Mastigoproctus giganteus. Taxonomy (NCBI): domain Eukaryota; kingdom Metazoa; phylum Arthropoda; class Arachnida; order Uropygi; family Thelyphonidae; genus Mastigoproctus; species Mastigoproctus giganteus. The sequence goes on from NC_143575.1 coordinate 52,006,982, forward strand.
TCTTTCTGGTCATACCATGGTAATTCCAACACGAATTTTTTTAAATAAATCTATATCAAGCAGTCATTTTCTCTCACACCTGCCAGCACAATTGTTCCTGTTGTTAGCGCGGTTATCTCCTGATATGGTTCCTGAGGTAAATCCAAGGCAGAACAGATACTTGGATATTTTTGCATATGGATTACCAGCTTCGTAAATTCGCATTTCTGGTCCATAAAATTCATAAGTATGAAGCACATTCCAGCCTTGACAAGTATGTCAAAGCGGGAGTATGCTTCATTAGTGAATCAAAATATGTTAAATAATATTTGGATCTGATTCTTTTCCAGAAGCTGCCGAAATGTACCTGATGTATCTGAATTGTGAAGAGAAACATTTTTATTTTGTGCAACAATAGTTAGTAGGTTTTTGTTATAAACAGAGCTGTTGATAATGCCATTTTACAGACTTTCCAGGGCCTGGGGCAAACACCTGGATCAGCATCCTTTAACCAACCTGTTGCTTGCTGATGTTCTTAGATATACTCTGTTAAATGTTACTGGAAACTCGCTCTGCACTTCAGTGACACCACCAGTGTTAATAAACATTTTCATGAAAAACATACGCTGCTTAGGGAAGAGTGTCTGTTCGAGAGCCATACATTGGAAGCTATTTTATCTATGTGGTCATGATGAAGGTCATTGCAGTGTCTTCTTTGCACAGCTGTCTCTCTCTCTCTCTCTCTCTCTAGCCTCGTTTGTTCCGTCTGAGCAGGAAGGGACTCCTCGCTTATGTTGAGAGTGGACTATGCTGCTTGTCTCCTTCCTTATGGCCTGATGGAGTGCTGCTGTGTTTCTGGAAATCAAATTTCTAATCCTTCAGGTTAACTATCGCTGTCTTCTGTTGCTCAATTAGGTCTATCAGGCCCCTTCCTCCTTCTTCCCAAGCAATTGTCAGTCTCTCCACGGCAGATTTCGGATGGTATTGGTGGCTCTTGGTCATCATTGTCCTTGTCTTTCTCATGATACCCTCCAGCTCGGTGTTTGTCCAATTTATGACTCTGAAGGAGTATGTTAGCACTGGGACCACATAGGTGTTTTTATGGTTTTTAACTGTGTTCCCTCCATTCAACTTTGCTTTCAGCAGGCTTCTGATTCTCTGATGATATTTTTCGGTCCAGCAGGCCTTGATTTCATTGTGCTCTAACTGCTGAGCCTACATCATCCCCAGGTATTTATAGGTCTCTTCCCCCTGTCATGGCTTTGATCTCTTAGCCAGTCTGCAGCTGGTAGTTTCACCCGACTAATATCCCCGGATGCAAAAATTCCATCCTGATATCATTGTTGAATTCTTCGGTGATCCACAGCAGTTGCTGGAGTTGCTTCTTGGTTGCTGCGTAGAGCTTGATGTTATCCATATACATCAGGTGGGAGAGGGTGCACAGGTTTTTCCTTCTTTCTTCGAGGTTATATCCATACTTGCGGTTGTTGAGCATGCTGGACAGTGGGTTGAGTGTTAGACAGAATCACAGTGGGCTCAGAGCATCTCCCTGATGGTGGTATTCTATTTTGCCATGGTTGTTTCTAGGAAGTTTCTCACTCTTGAATTAACTTTGTTGGTCTTCAGCATCTCTATTAGCCAGCAATGAGGCACGGAGTCGAAGACCTTGCGGTAATCGATGTAGGCCGTGTATAGGTTGCGGTGTTTTTTGTAGGCTTGCTCTGTAACTGTGGCATCAATTGTTAATTGCTTCATGTATCCTTTGCTTATTTGCTTGCATCCTTTCTGCTGTTCGACCATGATGTTCTGGCTATCCAAATGATCTGATATCTTGGTTAAGCAGTTTGTCATGATCTTCTACATCGTTGGGAGACAAGTGGCCGGCCTGTATCTCGCTGGGTTTCTTGTATCTTTGTGTTTAGCCTTCAGATATGTGATTCCTTGATTAAGAAGCTCTGGGACTCTCTCTGAGTGACTTATCATTTGGGTGAACTGCTCTGCTAGGTGCTTGTGTGTGCAGGTGATCTTCTTGTACTGATAGTTGTGGATGTTACTGTTCCTGGGGTTTGCCAGTTGTGGAACTTCCTGATCGACTGTTGTACTTCTTCCTCCTGAATCTCCCATTCTCTCATCTCTTGTAGGTCCTTGATTTTCTTCCGTTCTACTTCTATCCAGAGGGCTCGGCTGTTAGGTCTTACTTCACTGCTCCAGATATTTCCCCAGAACTTCTCGATCGTCTTCTTCTCGGGTGGTCCATTTCCTGCTTTCCCATCTTCTCCCAGTTTCCTGTAGAAGGTTCTTTGGTCCTCATCGAAGATTCGGTTGTTTATTTTCCTCTGGGAGCTCTCTTTGTATCGGCGTGATCTCTTGCTGAGTGCGAGGAGGTTCTGCCTCAGTGTGTCTGCGCATTCTCCTATTCTCATATTTTTGGTCTCTTGTTTGTTGTGGACCTTGTCTCACTTGAGGATGCTCTTCACTTTTCCAATAAATTTCTTACTCCTATTACCCCGTTGGTACTGGGTTAATTCAGATCAACCAAAAAGATTACTCTTAATTCTTCTATTTTCTGCTGAAGTCTTCTTTCCCAAGCTGGCGGTCCCGTTTTTTCGTTTCTGCTGCTGCTAGTCTCGCGTTTCTCTTCTGTTAATCTTAGTGACTGGTATGGCAGCACAGTTTATAGCTGTGTGGGTGGCTTTCAGTGTTGCACCATTGCTATCGATGTAATGTGATATTATTTGCCAATTGAGGTGGTCTGTGACTCTCCACAGGATTCTATTGGGTCTCTGCTTCGGAATAATGCAGGTCTTTGTGGGGTCAATTCCATCAAATCCTGTTAGAGCTTTCTTCTCCTCGTCTTCTATTCTGGATATCATGACCTCGTCTCTTTCCACTTCAGCTGCTCTGGGTTGTATTTGTTCTTGCTCTTCCTCCTCTGGTTCCATGTTGTCCATATTCTTTGTTCTTTTTTTTTTCTTCCAGTTGATCGTTCACATCCTGCTTAATTTTTTCCAAGATTGCAGTAGCTATCAGGCTCTTCTTGACATGGACCTTCCCTGGTCTGCTGTTTGGTGACCTGAACATCCGGAATTGTTACAACACTTGGTATGTAGTCTCGACCTGTACATTGTCATATCGGTCTCGAGCTTGTTTATTTCGTGGTATGTTCGCACGATGAGCGTATTCATTTCAATGGTCCACTTCATGAGTTGGCGTTTTCTTCTTTCCTGGGTGGTCACTAGTGCAGTTATGCAGGAAGCACTTCCAGTTGGTGGGGCTGGATGGTAAATACGGGGAGCAGCACCACTTACTCCATTGTCTTCCTTGGGAAAATTTCTCCTACTTTTCGAACGTATCCCTCTGCTTAAGGTCTGAACGCCAGTGACTTTATCCTGCAATACACTCGACGCATATTATTTGACATCTGTGGAAGTCGACCTGTTTAACTTCGGCTTACGTCCACCGCCAGTGTTAGCCCCTTGGGAGAAACACCAGGTGGCACCACCATCTTCCCCAAGCGTAACTTCGACGTTGGGGAGGTAGGTCCGCTGAAGCGACTTCCGCGATGGTTTTTTTATTATTATAATTTATTATTATAATAATAATTTATTACTATTATTATTATCCCAGTCTCCAGCATAATGAAGGCACTTTCGCCAAAGTGGGACTCGAACCCAGGTCCAGCAGTCTGGTAGTCCAGTATTGTAACCAGTGGGCCATCGGGAGAGATTCCTTTGGATTGGAGAAGTGCCAACGTATCGCTAATACATAAAAGCTATTCGAAGTTTAAAGTCTACAGACTGGTTTGTCTGACTTTAGTGGTAGGGAAAATCTTGGGGGAACTGAATAAGTGTGCAGTGCAGTGACATTTAGATAGAACCATCAAGTGTATCGTGATTCGTTTGACCACATGACTTTCTTCCATTGTTCCACTGTCCAATCACGACGTTGTTGGGCGCATTTTTCTGTTTTTCTCTGAAACAAGTGTCTTTTGAATAGGTAGGCGGACTGCCGATACTGAATTTCTACAATTCACTGCGTATTGTAAGGTTGAAATAGGGCAGTTCTGGGCTTGGTTCAGTTCAGATATTATTTGGTTCAAACTGGATGTCCTATTTTTCTGTAGTCTTCCTTAGAGTACGACGGCTTTGCTCTTGAAGTATTGTTTTTCTGCCACATTTACGCCTTTGAGATGTGGAAAAAGCGCTTCCTTTCTAGTCAATAAAACATTTGAGATGATTGTTCTTAAGAAACCAGTTATGTCTTTCGTTTCTTGAATTGCGGCTCCTGCTAAACGTGCAACCACGATAAGACCTTTTTCAAAATCTGATAGATCATGCGTTTTCACCATTGTGACTTCAGATTACTGCAGTCGAACAGCCTGGGCATGCAATCTTTGTACTGAACGAGGCAACATTCGTCCACCCCACATCACAGCTTTTTTTGCATCTATTCACATTTTTCACAGACAGGCTTTTTTTTTTTTTTTTTTGGCCAGTGTATCTAATATATTGCATACGTTGAGTGAGTACATATCATTGTATTTAAAAAAAAATATATATAGTTATTAATATACACTGAGTGATCACTGAATTATGACCACCTACCTATACTTCGTAGGTCTTCCTTTTGCCCTCGGTACAGCAGCTATCTGACATGCCATTGATTCAACGAGATTTCGGAAGCGTTCGGGAGGTATGGCCAACCAAGCTGTGTGTAATCCGGTCAACAATGCAGGTATGGAAGTGACTGGTGTATCCAGATGCCTGATATGCCTTTCCACTGATATCAATGAACTCCACTGATATCAATCCCATAGAACACAAGTGTTCTATGGGATCGATATCAGTGGAGTTCGGAGGCCAATGGATATGCCGGAATTCAGAACTGTGTTCCTCAAACCATCCTTGCACAAGTGCCCGATGGCTCGGCGCACTGTCATCTTTGAAGACACCATCGCCATTCGGGAAAAAGTGTAACATAGCGAGGTGTACACAATCAGCAAGCAGTTGACGATAGCGGAGACCACTGATACGTTGTTCCTCGTGCACCAGGGGTCCAAGTTTCTGGAATTGAAACATGCCCCACACCATACAATTGCTTCCACCGGCCTGCACTTTTGATGCCATGCATGATGGATGAAGAGCCTCATGTTGACGCCAAATCCGTACACAACCATCCACGGTGTGGAGTAAATAACGTGACTCATCCGACCAGCACACCTTCTTCCAGTCTTCTAACGTCCAACTTGCATGCTCTTTGCACCAGGCGCATCTTTTACGCCGATGAACCTTGGTTAGGAGAGGATGCCATAGGGGTCTCTGCTGGTATAGCCCATACGTGCGACGCATGGCATGGCAGATATTGTTCCGGGTTGGCCCATGTTGTACTGGGTAGTCAACTCTTGAACAGTGCTGCACCTGTACGAGTCGTCCGACCCGGCGCTCACCTCTAACATCAGCCTTTCGCTGACCTTTGCAGTTTTGCCATCGGGTCGTTGTTTGACCATTTTGACGCCAGTCCTGGTACACTTTAACTATGGCGGCTCTTGAACACTCCATCAGTTCAGCCGTTTGGGAAATCCAGGCACCAGCTGGTCGAGCTCCCACAATCTGTCCTTTATCAAAGTCCGATAAATCCTTCCTTTTACCCATCACGCTCGGAATTTTACTACCTACTGAACCACTGACACCTTATCTATGCTACGTAGGTCGACTAACTCCGCACTCTCATACCTCACGTGGTCAACGGGTCTCATTCAGTTTTCATAGGGGTAGTCCTTATTCAGTGATCACTCAGTGTATTTGCCTTTATAGTTTAATATTTATTGTGGGCTATGGTTTCCGCCTCAAATATAAAAGTGGTCTCTGAAAAATAAAAAAAAGGTTGGGAAATATTACTCTGCAGAGTCAATTGGGAGGTGTAATCAAAAGGGATTCGGTCTGTCTCGAATGTCTGTTAAAAACCGTTGGTATTTATTCTGATAGTGTCATTGTGCACCTGTTGTCAGTTTTTTCTTGTGGTTATGATGTGCAAATCGTTTACAAAAGGTCCAGTTTGTAATTATTTTAATTATGGTAAAATTGTACAAATTGGAGCAGAATGGTATTATGGGTAAGTTGCTACAATGGATAAAAGGATGGCTGAGTGGGAGAAGACAGAGGGTGGTAATTAATGGGTGCTTAATGTTATTAGTGGAGTCCCACAGGGTTCGGTGTTGGATCCTCTGTTGTTTTGTATATTTATCAGTGATATTGATGAAGGTATATCAGGCTTAGTGTCGAAGTTTGTAGATGATACAAAGGTTGGCAGGGTTGTTAATGACAGTAATGGCAGTGTGCTACTGCAACAGGATCTAGATAATTTGAGCAGATGGGCTAAGAAGTGGCAACTGAAGTTTAACCTTGACAAATGCAAAGTACTGCATATGGGTAGAAGTAACCCGAGAGAAACGTACCAACTGTGTAGTACTACACTTAAGGTGGTAGAAAATGGAAAAGACCTGGGAGTAATTGTGCAGTCAGATATGAAGTTTTCTGAGCAATGCAGACAGGCTGCCAGGGCAGGTCATGGGGTTTTGTCAATGATATATAGGAATTTTGCTAGGAGGGAAAAGGAGGTGATTGTCCCTCTGTATAAGGCAATGGTCAGGCCACGCCTTGAGTACTGCGTACAGGTCTGGAGGCCTCATTTTAGGAAGGATGTAGATTTGCTTGAGCGTGTACAGAGAAGGGCAATAAGATTGGTGAGGGGAATGAAGGGATCCTCTTACCAAGAGAGGCTTAAGTTCTGCAAATTGCAGTGGCTGGAGACTAGGCACCTGCGCGGTGATCTGATTGAGGTGTATAAGGCCTTGAATGGGTTTAGCACGCTGAATTCTGATGGGATTCTTCCACTTGTTCAGATTACGAACCTAAGGGGGCATAAATTCAAATTAAGAAAAGACAGATGTAGAATAGATGTGCGAAAATTTACCTTTAGCCAGCGGGTGGTTAATTGCTGGAACAAACTGCCATCTGTCGTTGTTATTTGGTTTTTAGGAGCATTAGCAACTAAGGCCATATTGCTTCGGGAATATGCGGTGGTCATTCCCTGACCTTTCCGCATCCTCCGTATTTGGTAGTCACGGGCTCGAACCCCGGTCTAATCAAGAAGCGTGTGCTACGTACTGCCGATCCTGCCCACCTGGCTACGGAGGCGCCTATCTGTCGTTGTGGAAGTTGATAGGTTAAATAAATTTGACTACTACTACTATAACGAGATGTATTTTCGTCAGACACTTGTAAACTGTTATGAAAAAAAAAGGAAAAAGGAAATTAAAAAAAAGCTCGTTTCCAGTGTGAAATAATCTGCTTCAAATACCATTTAGAAACGAGATAATGAAAGGATGTTGAAATGACATGAAAATATTGAGGATAATTGTAGAGAACTGATCTATCAAGTGATTTACTCGTTCTGAATACCAATTGAATGAACTGGAGAATTGGGAAAGACTAACAAGAAAAATCTCAGATTGTTAATGTCGTGTCCCCTTTTTCATTCAGTAGAGCTTCTTTCCCTTTATCTGCGCACGTTCCTTTCTACTTGGGCTTACTTTCACTAGAAATGAACCGTGCAATACATTCAGATTGTCATCTGAAATAAATCATCCAAGGAGCATGCACCTTGTTTTTTTTTACATTGTCCTGTTTGTTTGACATTGTCCTATTCAGTTTGACAAGTAATGCATAATTTCCGAAGAGGGAATATAATGCATTTGCCACCATTTAAAAGTACGATATGAAAAAATGTTCATCCCAAAAACACGTTATGAAAAGTCCGAATTTCTTGAAGTCGTTGGCAGTTATTAAAAATACGCTCAAAGTGAAAAGTTCCCGGATTGTTCTTAATTCTGTGGGTATACCACCAATGGTTTGGTCATCAGGTTGCTTCGCAGTTACCAATTACAGTATACCAACGTGACTTGGAAACATAGAAGTCAGAGGTCACCAGTTGGACAAGTAATGCTCACCTATAGCAGGGGGACATAAAAGAGGGTAGGAGAGAAAAGGGTGGTACGAAGATGATTCGGACTTGCTTAACAAGCAGGACTACTTTTTTTTTTATCACTCAATCCTGAGTTCGTTGTTGGAACTCTCGAGAGGAAAAACTAAGAAACGTGATCAGCCCAAGATGATGAATGGGCATCAATTTCATCATAATTAACGTTTGAATCGTGCTAATATTTGATTCCTGTGTGTACAGATATAAAAAGAAAATGAAATATTTGAAAAAGAAAAATTTAAGGATACCGCATATGATTTGGGTCTGTACCAGCAAGTCCATAAGTTTTAGTTGAAGCCATTGTTAAATTTTCCCTGCATGCAGAGCAAAAGTCGGTTTGGATATTGCTTTATTCCGGAACAACATATCTTAAATTTAAAAGCCATGTCTGTAATGATGGTAGCAAGATAACGTTTGCAAGTACAGATCACTTTTCTTGTTCATTCAGAGCTCATCTCGTTTAGTAAATTCTATAGTTATTCATCGCTTATTGAGAAATTTGTTTACTTGCTTTTTGAAAGGAACGAATGAATTTAAATTTTCTTTTATTTCCCTGAACAATAAAGCTGTCCTCGAATACGAAACCGCTTCTTTGTTAAGGTCCGTAAAGTACATAGAGATTTCTGGTGGGTATTCAAGGCCTGTAGAAACAGTAGATTATAGGGCACATTCACTCATCAATATAGTTTTGTTTATGGCCAATAAGCTGCTGATAGTAGGAAGCGAGCAATATGAAACAACCACGCCTTTGTTGAGCAACGTCCTATCTGGCTTGTCATTCATTACCGACACCAAATACTTGGCGTGCAGAGCATGTTTATCCTCTTTTAACAGACTGCTGGCTCTTGTTGGATTAGTACCAGTCACTCACTTTAAGCCGTTACTTTACACATTCGTTTTTTCAAGGAAAAAAACACTATACCACTGTTTTTCTAAAATCAGTTTGTACGTTCAAGGTGCGTTTATGAGGAAACACTGGAACGATGCGCTAAATCACCCGTTGGCTAAACTGCAAGGGTGGGCCAGAAGCCGTTGTGTATATATGTACTCTGCCATTATTAACTACCCATTTATGCATTTTGTTTTCACTAAATCTACATAATTGTAGGTTCACTGAAATGGTAATAAATAATTACCATCTGGACGGTGAGTTCTTCTTATTCCAACCTGTATGTCTTCGGTAAGATGACAGTACCTTCGTTAATGGATGGAATCAGTAGCATGACTGGAGAAGATAAGATTATAACAGCCTCTCCTCACCCATTGAGCACACCGTCTTGCATTATCTTCCAGATTGTATTTAAAAAAAAAAAAAGATGCCACCAATTTACTTGTCGGTTTGCCTGTTTCGCTGAACGAAAAACTCGAGTTTCCGGGGGGGGAGGGTGCTTTGCTATCCTCGCATGAGACCGACTTACCTCGCGTCACTACCGGGATTCGAACACGGGGCTTTTCTACCGGGTGTGGGAAGGATCATGTTTATAACCATTGTGCTACCGTAAGAACCAACAACACTCCTACTGTCGTCAGTCGGAATGCACGGCAGCTTCTGGCGAAGAATAGCATGATGTAGTCTCCTTTCTGTTTACTGGATGTAGCTCAGTGTCATTTCTTCTTGTTTCCAAAAGTAAACTTTTGCACCCAAAGGTAGTTTCAGGACGTAATGAAGATCACAAAAGAGGGGATCTGGGAATACTTCCAACAGTGGCCGAATCACTGGAGTCGTTTTATGACGTCTCAAGGGGATGAAACTTTCTTTTATTTATTTATTTTTTTTTTTAATACAATATGCGGGACCTTTTTGATTCATCTCGTAAGTGGACGGAAAAGTCTAAATAACATCTGTAAGTTACCGAAGGGCAGGTGAAAATTTCATCTGAGATGGACGCCTTTTTTGCACTGAGGTCGCATTTTGGTAACTTCCCCTTCTCCCTCCTCCTGTACACTCTTAACTTTACTAAGTTGAAATAAACCTAGCGTAAATGCCTTTCAATTGACAAGGTTGGTTCAACTACAAAATTATGAAATACCGTCTGTTTAGAGATTGAAGTTTTTCATGAAGTGATCAAAGTTTTATAATTAAAATCATGTTGGGAATTCTTAGTACCTAACATAAAATATTGATATTTTGCTCTTGAAACGCATTGTGACAAAACTTTCTAGAAAACACATCTGAAGGCGCAAGGCATTTATACTTTAGGCCATCATTTCTTTAGTTTAGCATTAAGTTCTGAATTTTTGGCATAAATTAATTATGAAGTAAAGTAAAATATTTTGCATTTTATAGAAATAATGTATTGAACAAATACATTATTTATATATTTTAGTACCATTTATCAACTTCCCGAATAATTTCGATGTGAATGGTAACATGAATACTTAAAAGAACTAGAATTTGAATAGTGCATTGTTTGAGTGCAGCTGTACTTTGTATTTGAACTTTTTAGATCTGCTTCCACCTTCTTTCTCCACAGATTTCAACTGTGTCCTGCTTGGTATTTCGATCTAAGATATGGTGCTGAATCCAAAGCCGTACCTGAAAAACGCATTCTTGCGTGTCAGTTGAGTTGTTTGGCTTTTACTGACAGGCATCTAAGGCCACGAGGCGATATATTGTTTAGAAATTTCGCATGTCCTTACCCCCTCCACCGTTTACAATTAAATTTTAACCGCAAAAGATTTTGTTTAAATAATCGCAAAATATAAGATTATTTTGAGATGAGATTCGTTGTGAGGATGCCTTAATATGCCTAATGTGCTTAATGTCTCTATCCTTCTTAGTTGTGACAGAAAAAAATACAAGTTTTAAATACTCAAATTGCTGATATCTTTACTTTATAATGTAAGTTACAACTGGTTTCTAGCATTAATAGGATCTCCAGTGTCAGTGAATTCGCGATGTTTTTGCCCGAAGCTTTTTTTGCACTTATAAAAAAATCTCCACACGTCATTGCGAAGTGGAACTGGTATGAATACAAGGTGACCACTTCCTGGAGGGTGAATTATTCCTTAATGTCAACTAGAAGACGTTTCTAATCTTCATGGGATCTTGGAGATCAAAGTTGAATACCCTAACCCTCTCTCTCAGTGTCCCTCGAATTACTGCGCACTTTTCGGCTGGTTTATTTTTGCTATTAAATAAATACTATACACTTAATAGACCTAAATATACAAATAATGTTGTAGCAGTTTGTGTACAGCATTGATTTAGAAACCAAGTGCGTGATGAGTGTTTCCATTCGTTAAAAAAATTCTTTCCGTCTTGAAATAGTATATTTATTTCTGGTGATATTCCTATGAATTTATGCTGATTGAGAATTACATGTATTGATTGGCATGTCACTATTTCGTTTTACGTTAATTTCTCAACGATAATGAGCCGCAACCGTAAATCTTTTATCAGTCACATGACACTATTGACAAGTGAGCTTGGTAACTTCGTGGGTGCAATAGCTTACAGGCAACTATGGATATGCAGAAAGTATAAAAATTCTTGGTTCAAGAATTGTTCATCCCACAGAATAGCGGTCGATCTTTACGTGTATTTTCAGTTCCGTATCTTTTTTTTTTATGTGAAAATATCTATAGCGGCACCTAACAATGGAATGTAACGAAAATGCGAGACGAAAAAAGAAATTGTTGACCAACATTTATATTGTTGCAGTCATATGACAAATACTTGTATTGCTGCAATCATACTATTCAACAAATGGGGCTACAAGCAAATAGCTAATTAGGCTATTGGCTTGGATTTCGCTTACCTCTTCCAGGCGAAGGATATTTTCACATAAAATAAAACATCTTTCGTGCGAACAAGGTACACACGCGGTTCATTTTTAAATCTGAGCAAGTCAATTTGTCTGAGTTACGGATATCAGTGAGACTATTTGTTGGAAGGACTCCTTTGAGATAATTTTAAGTAAGCTATTTCCAACTGACGATCCTCAGGAAGATACTGAATATCAAGCTGGTATACGTAGAGATAATCGGCTCTATGTAGCTAGAGAACATACTGCAGAGTTTACATGGAAGAACTTACAGGAGTTTTGAAGAAGCTTAATCACACAAAATGTCCTGGAATTGATTTAGTCGAGGTTCTATAAGTCATTACCTAATATCCTTTTATTCATGTCTAATAAATGTCTAACAGAAGGGCTGTTTCCAACGCAGTGGAAGGCTGCATTATTGAAGTTAGTTAGAAAACCTGGGAAGCCACTAATTGAACCTAAATCATATCGCTCTTTTGGCAAACCTTTGTAAAATCCTTGAAAGGTTAATGGTATTACGGGTAACCGACCTGCTAATGCAGCAGGATATGATATCGCCTCAGCAATATGGGTTCACTCTTGGGAAATCCTGTGAAGATTGTCTAGTGGCATTTCGAACGCATATTGAGAATTCTACATCCAAATATGAATTAGCAAACTACATTGATTTCGAAGGGGCATTTGATTCAGCTTGGTGGGAGGCAACGATGGCTCAGTTAAGAAATGCTAATTGTCCCAAGGAATTATATACGCTTTTCAACAGATACTTTTCAAATAGATATGTGCTAGTGAAGTCCAAGCACTTTGAGCTACGAATACAGGTTGTGAGAGGATGTCCTCAAGGCTTCGTCTTGGGACCCCTTATTTCGAACCTAATCTTACAGAATTGGTTGGTTCGCACATTCCTTAATTGTAAGATGCTGGCATTTGCAGATGATCTGACAATTATAATTGCAGGACGATCTCGCTCACTCTTAGAACAGACAGCTAGTAGTGTGCTGACAGACTTAAGTTCTTGGGCTCAAAGCTATAAGCTTGCTATTAAAGCTCAAAGCTATTAGTCCTTACAAAACTAAAATGTTATTGATGTTATTTAAAACAGCTTTAGATATAAATCGACCTCCTCAGATCAAGTTGAATGGTGTGCAGTTACCTATGGTTCTTGATACCAAATACCTGGGAATTATTGTGGACAGTAAGTTATCATTTCACCAGCATTTATTATATTTAAGCAATAAAATCAGGAAATTTTCTGGTGCTATCATTAGAATTTCAAAGTCTGACTGGGGCCTATCACATAAAACACTTTCTGTATTACAAGGCAGTATTCCTTCCTATAAGTGGAACTGGAAGAGTGACCAACTTGTTTATCCCGAACATGACTTTTCTGAATGATAAAAAAGTTCGCAATTTGTTTACACCTAGTTTACAGTCGTCATTTTTGTTAACAGGGCACGGGTCAATGAATGAGAAATTATATGCATTAGGACTAAGCAACACGGACCTTTGTTTTTGCGGGCCAGGGAAGGCTGGCAGCACATACTATATGATTGTCGAATATATGAAAATGCCAGGACAGCGATACGTAAAATTCTTGAGTATAGCTCCAGGAGAAGAAGCTATATTTTTAAGACTCTGTAGTAAGTTTCAGATGCTTCAGGTATTTGCTAAAAGAGTGTTTGAACTAAGGAGAAGCATGATTCTAGTGATACGAGGTTGATCAAATCCATCTGTACTATTACGGATCAAATCCATTTGTACTTCGAGAGATTCTATTTGTGGGCATTTTCTATGTACAAATAGTTGTAGATGTTAACAGAATAAGTTCCTACCCATAGAGCAAATATAGGTACGACGTTTTTAATGCGTGTAAGCTATATAAAACTTACTCCATGTGCAGTGCCTACTATTTACATACATACATGTCCAACAAAAGCTACGTAAGCCAAAGTAACTACCACGAAAACAACCTACAACGGCTATGCTGTATCAGTGCCGGTTTAAGACTTTATCCATAATATATTGTGTGTTAAGGTTTGGCTTACGTAGCTTTTGTTGGACATTTGTATGTAAATAGTAGGCACTGCACATGGAGTAAGTTTTATATAGCTTACACGCATTAAAAACGTCGTACCTATATTTGCTCTATATGTAGGAACTTATTCTGTTAACATCTACAACTACTTCGAGAGATTCTATTTGTGGGCATTTTCTATGTATATCATTATGCAGCATATAAAAACTGCAGAGGGCGCTGCATATATTAATACTATGATATTAACTACTTTTCCTAGGGGGGGGGGCTTCGGTCGGTAGGTGTATATATTCTACACGTGCCGATTCACCCGGTTTTTAGTACTTTGGCCATGCCGTGGTAAGCATTTATATTTTCAACGTAATTGTAACGCATTCTAATTGTCTTTACATCGCTTTTACATAACCAGGATCCCTTACTATAAGGGTCGGGAATTTACGCTCCCGGTTGTATCCTAAGTTTATTTATGATTTAACTTTTTCTATTCTTTTTTAACTTTCCCTTTTTTATCCCTATTTTTCATACCTCATGAACTATTAGAGTATTCGAGGGGGATTGAGGTACTATATCTGTACTTTTACTTTTTCCGTTCGCCTTAGTTAGCACAAGCTTCTACTGTTACTTGGCAATCGCTTAGACTGCATATATTACAAACTGCACGCATAAGCCTAAAAATAGATGTATCTCCTTCTCTAATTTAAATTTTGACTATCCGTCGGGCTAACAGTCATCTTGCCAGCTTACTGCTAAATTGGAATAAATCAACGTAAATACTTTTGTTAAATAATATATTTATATATTATTTATGGCTCTATCTCATTAATGTTACTATCTAGCTATTTTTACCATCATTCGGACAAGTTATGCTGGACGATGACTACAGAAACGGATAGCTCAATTATGGTTGATACATTGAAAGGGTTAGCCCTTCCAGGTTACGTTGGGCACCCGCATAGGTTTTTGGTTTTTCTTGAGAAGCTATCTTACTAGCTTTTATTTCATGTTATACATTATAACTTACCGCCATTAACTTAACTGAAATTATATATATAAGTATATATATTTCTTTTTATTATTTTTTGTTATCTTAGTTAATTATTTTTATTATTCTTTTATTTCTCTTCGTTTTGGGTTTTTTTTTCCCCTCTGGAGTGGGCCCCAGAGAAGGAAAACTTATTTTATTTATTTTTTAATTAATTAATTTATTTTTTTTTGTCTCTTACTCTAAGACCATAAGTGTCCCATCTACTGGAACTGGCCCACCTTCCCGTGGTGTGGACGAGTACCCAGAATCATCTGTCCAGGTGACCGATGCTTCTGGGTAGCCAAGTGGCCAGAACAGAACAACAGAACACCCACATAATACCCAAAACAGACGTCACACACATCTGGCCCATTTGTATTGATAACTGTTCTTCACAGAGATACGAGGCGGAGTTGAACTGACGTTCTAGGAGCTGCCCCTTACATAAACACATGGTCACACTTCTCTGAGTTACCTAGAGAAGAGTTCTTCGAAAGTATTGTACAACTAAATACATTGCGGTTCTCTTCTGTGAACTACGTGAAACTCTTATAACATAGAATTAAATTACAATTATATATTATTTTCATGCGCGTCCGCATATGTTTTACTTAAGTTTATCATTGCTATTAATTCAGTTATTTTTGCTGTAAGATTACCATGGTTTATAGTATGTTCATTAATGCTACTAAGACAAAAGCATCTTCTTCATCCACAAGAGAAGGGCGTCTGTCAGCTTGGTCCTTCTTGATATGCTTTGAATTAAACAGACTATGGAATATTCCATTGTGAATAACATGGCTTATTTCAACATTCTCTTATATTGACATATATTGACTGCCGGACTTATCAAACACAAAGGGATAAACCTTTTATTGAAAAAAAATGATTTTATCCATAAAATTCAGAATCTGCAAGAAATTACATCTATATTCAGTGACTGCTTGTAACCTGAGATGCCATTAGCCTTCTTGGATCCTTTGAATACTTCAGTTTTCCTAGCTGAATACACAATTTTCTTGATGCCCGATTTGCAGCGATGTAATGATAGGTTATTAAAGAGTGCTTGTTGTAAACACTCGCGCGCAGTAAGTCAAAAATAATCTCGATTTCAAAACATTATATAACTTATTATTGAACAAGTTAGTTAATGCAACAGTGCGTTACATTCCAGGCGCAATTGTTTTTTTTTCTGGGATGAGCAGAAGTGAAAAGTAAATATACCGGCAGTTATTTCCTTATTAATTGATTATAACTTTATAGAAAAAAATTTAGTCTATAGTTTTGTTCTCTAAACGTAGCGCCATTCAGTTTAATTTCAACTGTATACTGTGTATTACTGTTCTCCTGTATACTTTTTTCTTTTTTTACCTTATCTCTTCACTAGGAAGCATAACAATACATGCGAAACGTGCAGGGACTGTCAAAAGCTAACAAATCTATGAATTTCTTTTTTTACATAGTTTGTAAGAAAAAAAAAAAAAAAATATATATATATATACACACATGTATATTAATTTCCGAACTTCTATTGGTTTGATTTTAATGAAATTTGGAACGACTCGAAAAATATTTTTAAAAGGCCCAAATATGAAATTTCATGAAAATCTGTCAAATAGGAGTCGCTCTGTTATCATGTAGACGAAAGGACATGGTAAAAAACCATAGGCGCATATGCGAACGCGCCTAAAAACTAAAGATACGCCGAAAAGCACATTACATTTAAACAGACATGAACTTATTTTTGTGAGCTGTAAAGTTCGACGGTTTTTTTGGTCTTGGGTGAGAATACAACATTCCCAAATGAGCAAATGCGATGATCATTTGATCGAGCGTGGAGGACTCATTCCTTAGCCAGCTAGTTTAACCGATCTGACCCCAATTCCCCCCCCCCCCACCCCCAACCTTTTTCTTTGGGGTATTATGTGAAATATGAGGTTTGTTTCATTACGGACAGCAGTTGTGATCACTTTAAAAGGAATGGATACATGAGGCTCTTTCAAGAGTGGCCAATATATTACAAATTGTATGGCAAGAGGGTAGCATTTTGAAGTCTGCAGAGCCACACATGGAAGAGGGTAAAAGAAAATACACAATGAATCTTATATTGCTATCCAAATGTAACTTGTATTTCTAGTCATTTAGTCACAATAAATTGTTGAAATCGGGAAGATTAATAAAAATTATGTAGCTGTTTATTGTGAAACTATTATTTACAAAATCATTGTTTTCAGTAAAATCGGAAAATAATAAATACTCTGGAAACGGGTATCCGATGTTCTATTTCAAATCAGCGCACTGGGCTAGCAGAGTGGATTCTTCAATTGTTGCAATAAACTGTGCCCCCTGGCGGTAACTCCGTTGTCTCGCATTAATTAGTGTGCCTGTATTTATTGTAAACTTCTTAAAACCAACTATGAATTACTGTACGAGAGAGCACACCTTTCCATTTTGACGTATAATTTCTCTTAATTAAGACATCCCCATGTTTACTATCAGATCATATACGCCCTGGACTTAAGACACTAAACATGTGGCTGGTTCCTGTGAATCATGCCCACCTCGTATCTTGCTGTAGCTCAGTCTATCTAGTAGTTCTGTTTACAATTTACTTCACAGAGAGAGAGAGAGAGAGAGAGAGAGAGAGAGAGAGCCAAGCTAGCAACACAGCAGCAGTTAATCAAGTCTGGTATCAACAGAGGCTGGAAAGTAAACAGAACTTACCCAGTGCGGAACCAACAACACATCTCAGCCTGTACTTGTCGGTTGTGAGCATGATCGTGGTTCGCAACGGTTTACTTAAGTGAGTGTGTCGGCGCGAGGGTGGAGGAACCTGAATTTGGCAAATTTCCTGTTGTCTCCTTAAGAGAGACTTGTCTAGGAAATGTTTCGTTAGCAAAAGTACTTGATATTGCATGAAATGAGTTCAAGTGGGGTGTGATTCTTAGTGATTATCTTTGTCTTTGATGTAACTTTCTTTTTTGTCTTCTCAATCTTTCTCAATTAAAGAGGGAAGAGAAAGGATGTAACTGATAATAATAATCTTTATTGAACTGCTTTAAGAAAATCTTCGAGAGCAGAGGCTTGTGGGATTATATCCACATTAAGAAAAAGTTAATATCCACAAATATTCTAACAATTTATTATAGATGGTACCAATATGTTAACGGAAGTAGGCTGACAGTCCAATATTAGACTTGCCCTTGCGTCATACAGTTGATAGAATCGCCGTCCTCCCGCACTGCGAGTAAAAGACCTTAGCTCGAATCCTGTCTTTGAATCCCGTCGATCCGCTGACGTTAGAAATATTATGGGCCTTTTTGACAACGTGGCTGGGTTAGTTGGATTCAGGCGTAGGTATCAGGCGTAGGTTTTATCTCCCGCAAACTAGGGTTTTTCATGCAGCAAATAGCAAATCAACCACAGAACACACGCAATTTACAGACAATATATACGGTGCAATATGGCCTAAGTCACGACAACCAGCGTTAGACCAAAGAACTTTAATTGTCAGAATCATTGAAAGTGTGGTCCACTTTATTCAACAAGAGTGAAATCTGGAAATTGCGACTGACTGGACAACGACTGGAAAGCCTTGAAAATGTCAGCTTATAAATAAAACTTTTCAAACTAAGGAACTGGATATTCTCTTTGCTCTAATAGTATTGTATTTCAAATCGTTTGCAGCTTTTGGCTTTTGAAAATTACAAAAAATTAAACGGCGAAATTTTCAAAAGGTGTTATTCCTCTCAGGACGCCATCCTATTAGGAATAAATTATAAAAGGCATTTTAATAATAAAATTATTTTCGATAAGTATTGTATGTTCAATACATAAATAACGGATTTACAACTTCGCCTTTTTGGAAAGACTACATTTTTATGACGTAATCTGAAGCAAGACCCGATGACAGTTTCACAAAACCCTCGGCGAAAATACTTTGCTGGGACCCTTAAAATATTGGCTAAAATATTCCTCTTTATTTACTGTTAATTTTCACGTGTTATTTCAGTACTGGAAATGTACTGCTGTTCAGTTATTCTTTCGTGAATTGACTGTACTAAATTCTTAACATTATGCGAAGTGCAGTGCCCTTTAAAATAGGGCCCTGTGAATCTAAAATTATTTCACGAATCGATTCATGCGATGCGTAATATACACAGTAGCTAATTTAATAGGGAAGCCGATAAAATGTCTTTTAGCCTTCGGGATCAGCCTCAAGTCGTTGGGGTACGGTTTACTGTAAAGCAAAAACTAAAGTTACAAGTTGCTGTTGCACTACCTAATGCGAGTCCAACGGCCGAACGGCTTGCGTTCAGTTTACATGAGGTGGAACTTTCTATGGACTGCAGTGCCCCCAGGCGACCATCACATGCACTTGCAGAGGGATAATCAGTGAATCGTGAGTAATTTGAATCTTATTTCAAATAAATTACTTGCATTGTGTTCCTTATATGTAAACTTAGTGTGATTAAGTTCCACAAATAGAAAACGATCATTTCTGTAGTATTTTCAGCTCAATGAGCTGAAAGGCGTGGTGCCAAAAGGGGGGGGGGAGTGTCACTGAACTACTAACACTGCAAATTACAAAAATAGTCGATCACTACAGCACTGTAAACAATGCTGTAATGATCTGATCTATTTTGTCATTTGGGATGGATTTTTTTATTTATTTAAATCTGGTTATGGTAAATACGCATGGAATTATGTATCTATTCTATTATATTTCTGTGATGGAGGAATGATTACGCCAAATCTGTCTGATAATAATTTATCTCAAAAATACTGGTTCAGATGTTTATGCGCATCTGGAACAATAGAAATAGTGGTCTGTTCGTCTAAAAACACAGCTACAAGATCCGATGAGTATTGTGTTCCTTGTATAAAAGAAACACAATATGCGTCGGTTACATGATTCTTGTTATTCCAGCTATTAAATGCAAAATCGTTTCATTATGCAAATAAATACATTTTCATAATTTGGGCGTGGCTAGAAATGATTGGTGTGGGGAATTTTAACTCGTAACGATGTACTTTCGGTTTATTTATAACCTTGCTGTGTTAGGTGCCCGGCTCCTTGGAACGAAATACAAAATATATTCTCGAACCATACTTCCTGGAGCCAAGCATAGTTATATCGTAGTTCGAAACGTTTCGAACAAAGAGCTCCTTAAAGTGATTACTGAGAACGTGAAGAGATTTATACACATACATAAAACGATCTCAAAGCGCTATAGCCGCTAAAAAGAAACAAATAGAAAAATTATTGGAAAGGAGCACCATCAAATGTTCCAAGCGACTTGTGGTATTCACTATTGGAACCCTTAACAACCCGCGCCGATAGTCAACACCAATAAGCTAGTACCCTAAGGGCCAAAAATAGTTCCACTTGCAGTAAAACACCTGCGATAGTACAGTAACTTATTGCAGTGTTCCGGTGACATGATTGATGTATCTGGCAGTCATGCGCGCAGCTTATTACAAGCATTAGTTACAGAATCGCGCCGTGCGTTGCTAGCGAGTTAAGCCATACTTTGTTGTTTGCCCGTTACTATGGAGGGCAGGCATATCGTAAGGTTTAATTTAAGCCACAAGATATTTTCCCTAAAAATAGCCTTTGTGTATGTAGTGTGATTGCTTTTTTACGTATTGTTTCACTTTATACGTGGCGCGAGACTTACACGCGCATCTCGCGGTGTACATTTCACTCACTGAAGATGTCATTAAAATTTAAGCGTGCGTGCGCGCGCATGTGAAAAGCGCACTCAAGTGGAAAACCAAACGATAATTTTACGTACACGTGTGTATTTTATGACAGCCAATGAATGCGCTGTATGGATCGATATACAACGCATTAAGCTCACACTTCATAGAGAAATTAAATTTTTTTTTTATCAAACCACACCTTCCGTTAGTTTTAATTACCGGGTTTGAAGCTGTTTAGAGCTCTAAATCGTGTGAATTTACTCGTCTCTTCGTTTATCACTGTTTGCTTTAATTTTGTAAACAATTTTTATTTGAAAATTGAGTTCTGTTAATCGTATTTATGCCAATAATTACAATTTATGTTATTTTCTGCATGTATGCTAATAAGTACGTTAAAGTAATTTAACTAAATATTAAAATGTACTCATTCGTGAATCTAATGGTGTTCTTTTTCTTTCCTTATAGAAAGCAACCAAGCGACCCTCAGAAAGTCAGTTAGATTCGGCTGTTGATGGTCTATCTGACGAGCTAGAGCATCAGTCCAAGGCTCCCCGCAGTAGTACTACCCCGGACAAAGGGGCTCGCACTAGTACATCTCAAGAACAGTCTAACATTCCTAGTTTCTCAGTTCAAATCGTGCAGCAGTTCACAAGCTCAAATACCTCGCAGGTTCAACATTCTCAGACTATTCAAACAAATGTTACCGTGAAAGCTCTCACGGGTAATATAAAATCTTCTAATTCTCCAGTTGCGTCCACCTCCAGCAACATCTCAACCGGTAGTTCTTCCAGTGTGCAAAAAGAAGCTCTTCAGGGGACTTCCATATCTGTTGGGACCAACGTTGAGTGTAAACAAGAAAAGGAAACTGACCTCAATCAGTGTAGTAACCACAACATCAACAGCAATAGTGAAATTCGCCTCAATAGTGCTGGGGCTCCTCCGGACGACAGTGAAAATTCTAATGGAGGTAGCAGTGGGGAGAGATTCACGGATACGTTTCCAAGTTTAAGCTTTTCGGAAGATGGTACTGATGATGTTATTCATCCCGATATTTTAAAACGCCTCATTGATGATGTTCTAACCAATTCTTCTGATCTTATGAAAGACTTCAACTTCGAGGACAGTGTGAGTAGTGTTAAGGATCAGGAGGACCCAGAGAAGGACACGGACAGTCCCAGTAATGCAATAATGGATATGGGGAAATCCATCACGAACACTTCCTCTTCCCAACTTCATTTTCCATCTGCCCCTTCTATGATGCCGTCTTTCTCCACAGCGCAATGTCCGTCGACTTTGTTTGATCCTGCGACAACTTGCAGCAACCTGGGGACCTTGGTTACGTCAACGACTACCACCCCATTCCCTCCACAAAGAATGCCAGCCTATACGTCTAGTATAGGGATGGGTACTGGACTCGGACTGGACTTCAAACTTACCGAGCCGAGTCCTGCAGCTTTAACATTAAAGCAAATGGCTGAACAACACCAGAGTATGCAGCAGAAACAGCAGCAACTAGGACTGCGACTTGGATCACCACATTCGAGGTCCGCTTATGGACACGATACATTTACGGACCCTCTGTCTTTGTCGACAGTTCGCTCTAATTTTATCAATGGATCGGCATCAAACATGAACTCTTTGCCGAAAGGACCCACATCTAATATATTTCCTACCATGGGGTTTACTCAGCAACCAGCCTATAATGCAATAAGACCTAATGGGGGTATATTTAAACAAGAGGGAGGGGTGTTTAGCGGTATTGGTGCGCCTGCAGGAATGGGCCATATGTCGGACGTTGACTTACACAAGAGACAAACGATGCATCTTCAGCAACACTTACAAAGACTTCCGGATCCAAAGTCCACAAATGTTGTGCCAACGTACGCTACCAGTAGTCCTGATCAAAAGCCACCGTTAGGAGGCAGTGCCAACACTCCCGCGTATGGTGCCACCCGTCCTCTTTCCCACTATACCGATCACACGATTAGCAGTGCTTCTATACGTAGTCCAAATCCTGGCACGATTCCGATAAACACTCAGTTTATGAGAGGCTCCACGCCTGGAATAACTCCTCCTCCCAGCCAACAGTTCGGGTCACCCGGACCACGACCTCCATCAGCACCTGGACTGCAGATGAACCAAAGTCAACAGCTACAAATCACGCCTAACAGCCAGCAGTTACAGGTGAGTAATTTTTAGTAAGTGCATCGATATGTTTGTTCATTTTCCTGCCTAATATAGATAAAAGAGGGAAGGGAAAACATATTTGGCTACGCCAAAAGCAAAATGAGTACAGAGGTTATTAATTGTTTTATAAAATTGTTGCCTATCTATGATGCTTGTTTGCAGTGAATGTTTTAAGCGGATTGCAATTGCTCTGTGGAATTCATAAAAGTTTGCTATCGGTATCGTATATTTGTTAACAATATAAAACACCAAAATTAGCAGACCTATTGTGAATAGACAGAATTTTGCAAAAACCTTGTTTCAGCGTAACCCCCCCCCCCAACTTAGTACAGATATGCCAATTCTCTTTTAAGGTTGATAACCCTATGAAAATTCTAAAGTTTGCTCCTCATTTAATTCTGAAATGGTGACCACGCAATTTTCTTTGGAGGTTGCAACAGATAGAAATCAAATCGGATGCCTCATTTCATTGAAGCTCCATTCTTAACAGCAACAAATATGCCCTAATGTAATCCAAGAAATTCCAACTAAAATCATCCTTCAAAAGGAACTGTCTGTGAGAGTATACTGTAGGGTAGGGGTGAACCATGGTCCACATCCTGACTGACAACTATTTTCCTTTGGCCGCAAGTGATTTGAACCTACGCCAGTAATTTGTATATAAAGCAATTATTTTAGTTTTGAATTTTTGTAAGTTCTCTTAATTTGATGTAATTAAAAAAAAAGACAATATACAGGGTTGTTAAAATTAAAGTATCCCTAGTCTTAGAACTCGCCCCAGGGCTCTGGAGCGAGTTCTAAGACTCCTACTGAAGAGAAATTTGGACAACAGATGCAATAAAGAATGCGCTCACCATTTAAAAAAAATTAAAAAAATTATGCAAATAACTTACTTTTTTTGTATAATCGTAAGTTATTGCCACAGCGCCACTACTCAGCTGTACTGTACTGTATAAAAGCAAAGCAGTCTTCAAAATCATACAGTAGACGTTTGCCTGCACTACAGCAGCAATAGGCGCTATTAGTGAACTGTACTATCAAAACAACAACAATGCAGCTGCGACTATCAGAATTCCGGCGTCAAAAGCGCATAAGGCCGACGTGGACCCATGACTGTTTGTGCTGTCCGCAGAATGATTGCGAAATTTGAAACGACAGGACATCTTGGTGTTCAAACAGGTGGAGGTCGAAAACGAGTAGACTCCTCTCGTGTTGCAGATGTGGCTATGGCTATCGTGGATTTATCAAGTCAATCTCCATGTGGTAGAGCAAGTATGCCAGCTGTTTCTCGTGAAGTGGACATGCCGTATTCTACTGTAAGGCTAGTAATGCGTCAGGTGTTGCGGTACTATCCTTACAAGATGCACATGCTACAGCAGCTAAAGAATGGTGATGTAGATATTCGTTTTACATATGCACTTCAGTTTCTGGCGCGAATGATAGTGATATCACTTGGCCATCGAACATCCTTTGGAGTGATGAAGCCTACTTCTCCTTAAATGGACAACTGAATACGCACAACTGTCGCATTTGGGCAACAGAAAACCCTCGAGTTATCCAAAAGGTCCCGTTGCATTTTCCAAAAGTGACAGTGTGGTGTGGATTTACGGCCACATTCATGATTGGGCCATATTTTTTTGAAAGGTGACCCCGCACCTGTTCCGTCACTGGACAGCGATATTATGAAATGTTGGCAAATTTCGCAATACCAGAGCTGCAACAACGTGGGTGCCTTCAGGATACCATATCCATGCAAGATGGTGTGCCACCCCCACATCCACTGTTGTGTACAAACTAAGGCAACGCTTTACAGACGAACGGATCATCAGCCGTTGTTTCCAGACATCTTGGCCACCCCCAATCACCGGACCTCACCCCATGCGACATCTGGTTGTGGGGTTTTTTGAAGAACTAGGTGTATCGGGAAGGATGTCAAACTCTGGCAGATCTGAAGGACAGCATTATTATTAAATCCGTTTATTAAAGTAGCAAGTGTTTGCTTTCACCCGTTATACACAGCCGACCGGCTAGAAGGGTGTACAAAAATGCAAGAATTGAAATTATTTACAATATTTACACAAGTGCGTATATTTACAATATTGTTTACAAAATTCAATTATTGACAAGATTATAGTTGAGGTAAGCTGTGCGCTTCAGAGTGGCTCTTCACTCTGTACTGCTTGCTTTCGGAGTATTTCACAATGTCTACTGCCAATGAATTGAAAAGGTTGAGTGAGTTGTTTGGGAAGAAATTCTTCAGACCGCACAGATTGCACAGTATAGAATGCAACCGTAGATATGGGTTGTCATTACTGCGTCCAGCATGTGGAGTAGAGAAATCCTCGAAGTCTGGGGCGTCAATCACACTGGTAAGCATCTGAGAAAGAAGAATATTCCTGGATGCAATGTGAACTCTCCAGGGAGTGATATTTAAGTTGGTATATAAAACAGCCCGGAGATGGTGAATGCGTTGCCCGTGACCCTGTTAATCCATCGCATTACCTAGCACTCGACTGCCAGGAATCTGTTTATGTACGACGTCGGAGCAGAAGACCAGATTGGTGATGCATATAGTGCGATAGGTTGTAGGCACCGCTGGGCGTATCCTCCGACTACATCGACGTTCCGTAACCCCATCAGCCCTTGTCGAATTGCCCACATCGCCGAAAAAGTCTTCGATTTCATGGTCGAGAAATGGGTCTCGAAAGTGAGGCCCTCGTCCCAAGTCATGCTTAGGTCGGTGTGAGACTTCTTTCCTTATCTGTAATCCGTTGTGATAGGCAGTGATGTCATTTTTGATTCTCTTTTTTGTAAAGGCAAGTTAAGCTGATTCGTCATGTTCTGGCTATTTCAGTTGACATGTTACATTCTGTTGTAGAAAATGGAAACTGTTGTTGACCAAAATGGAGGACATATTGAACAACTGTAGCGCTGTTCATTTGTATTGCCACAGCGCCATATAGTGACAAATTTTTGTAACTATTTTTTTCCCCAATAAATGGCGAGCGCATTCTTTATTGTACCTGTTGTCCAAATTTCTCTTCAGTATGAGCCTTAGAACTCGTTCCAGAGCCCTCTACATAGAGATAATTTAATTTAACAACCCTGTATATTGAATGCTCCGTTCTTTTTCTTCGATAATACTTGTGTAATCCGGGTTATGTAATACTAATGTAACACGTTACATAATATGTACTTGACATGGCTAAAACGGGATGCGGGCCAAAGCTGCCAATAAATAAATAACATGAAACTTACAGTTTTAAAGATAAATGAAGTAAATCTTTTGCAGTATCGGTTCTGTCAGTCGTTTCCTAATAACGAAAGAAGGTATTGATGTATAGCGGTCCTCCTTGTTTGAGAAACTGATAAGTGCACAAGGAAGTTTGAAATATAACATTCTCCCAAGTAATGCTTGGCATTTTACAAGTTCCTCACAGCAATGTTGAGTGTCCTAAAATATTCAGCCGGGTGAAAAAAAATCAAAAACTATTTCAGATATTTTCTTATTTGTGGTGAGGTAGCTTTGGAAATGGTCTTGATAACCAAGTCTGAACAGCTGTTATAAACAAAACTTTGACTCAACATTCCTGAGGAAATGCAACGTATGCTACAGTCTCTTTCTTGACGTAATCAACATCAGTTTGAGGATAACAGACAATTCAAACAGAAATTCACAGAGAGAAAATGCTAGGTAAGTTAATGTTGATAGCATACCCTACTGCTAAACAATCGTTTGGCTGTATTATATAATATACACTGTATTGTTGTCAAAAACGTATTGCTTTTAAGAAAAATCTTTCCCCCGGGGACCTGTCTTTGCGACAAGCTCCTGTTTTGCGCTAAAAATTCTCCTGTTTTTCTCCCGCTTGCAGCCATCTGGTCTCCAGCTTTTCGAAAGTTAGAGGTTCGCAGCTATGCACTAGCTTTTCAGTTGAAATTCATAATAAACAGCATCGGGGTATAAAAAAACAAACAAAACAGAAAAGATAAAATACTGGCGCGTGTCTGCTATATCGAAGGAGTTCAGACCTGGGCTGGAGAGGAGGGTTGTACCTTCTCCAGTTTCGTGATTACTTTTCGTCATCGTGTTAGAGGTCTTTCTTCAATAGCTGCTATTTTTATTTATTCACTTCTCGCGACTGTATGGAATCTCTGACACTCTCCTATAGTAAGCAGTTACTGGAGTTTATACTTCATCAAAGACAACAAAGCAATAATTCACCAATTATCAACGGCAAACTCGATATTCTTTAGCCCAAGTCAAGACAAACTGGCGATAAAAATTACTGCTGGTAGTTCTGTTACTTGAATGCTCTGTTGTCTGATTCGAGAACTGTTGAAGTATCGAGTTTCACCGAAAGGGCTTGAATTTCCAAGAGAAGTAGAGAAATATAAAACTTAAAAAGACAAACGGTCATTGCAACTTGTATAATAGCTTTCGCAAGTGAGAGATTACGCTCAATTTCATTAATTAATTTTTTTTTTTCAGTTACAGTTTTAACATATTTGGAAAAAAATATATTCACAAAGCAGTAACTAAGTGCTATTACGTCGATAGATTGTCGGCGTTATCGAAGGGGTTAGGACCTAGGCTGGAGAGGAGGGTTGTACCTGCCCCCCTTCCTCCATACATCCATAATGGGCCCTGTGTAATACTATATGCGAAAAATAATGTAACAATGGAGCTTCGAAGGAATTGGAAAATTAATTGTCTCAGGAAGAGTTTAGCTACTAGAAATGTTTATTTGGAGTTGAGTACTGACGTAAAAATTATTGATATTACTACCCATCCCAGTTATAATTGTCTCGTTTTGTTTCATTTATATTTAACTACATGCTATCGGCGTTGAGGTAGCATAAATAGCGCACTCTATACACAAACAACAAAAGCGCAGCAGTTAAAATCGCGTAAAGCCACGTGACCCACTGATTTTTGTCTTTTGTTCATAATTGATTCCGTGAAGTGGCAGTTGCGTTGTGTAAGCCACGTGATCTCGGGCAATCCGTCGAGTGACTGCAATCACGTGACACGAACAAAACTTATAAAGGTCAGATAATAAACCGGGGGAAAAATACTGCACACGAAATCAGAGGCAGCTGCTCTATACAGGGCGTTCAAAACATGTTGCTACCACAGCCCAATCAGCCTCACTGACCACCAGAGCAACGGACTGCATTACTGGCCACTCGAGGCAGAACGCGGGCGTCACGTAATGGACTCTCTCCGAAGTGCCGTAGCGACGTCTGGTCCTGTTGATGTTGAGAGTGATTCATGCAGCCAACTGATGGCATTAGTCTCTCCTTTCAGGGGAAAATGGTCGCCGACTGCTTCGCGTTTCTGACCCTGGGGCCTCAGCCAGACAGTTCCATTATTAGCGGCGAGGGGAGACACGTGGACCTTGACCCCGTGTGGGACATAACAGTGGACGTGTGGAGACGACTTTACCGACTCGCGTATAATTATTGGCGTTGTCGTAGAGGGAGATTCGCCACTTCCCCGTATTAAGTGTAGTTTGTCAGCGTTTAGTTGAAATACGATAAAAGTCTAGAGGTGTGAAGTGCTGCATTCCATACACTACCCCGAAGGTCAGATCATTCGACACATTCCATTACATAAGTTGCACGTGCTTCTCCCGAATACACTGCTTATACTGTCATAATAAGTGTAGTAATAAATTTGTGCATTCACAGTTCTGAGCTTGCTCAAAATCTGTTATTTCTGTACTCAGGTTAAATACCGCCTCTGTTGGCATGCAGAAGGTAGGATTGACACGCCAAGGATTATCTGTTGACCGACTTAAACGAAAATTTACGATCTCGCTGAATCAGATCTGGTCCACTATCCCGATGTTCTGGCGTGCTCTGGTTACTAACTTTGGCTTAACCATAATACTGAAAGTTGATAGAATAAATGCTAACAATGTTACTCTGTCTATTTACGTTGCTAAGCAGCTATTGCATTGAAGCCATTGTCTAAAAGATGAATTGGACAAAATTAGGTACATTCTAGTTACGAGCAATTGTATCAATACATGAGCTAGTAAATAGCGCGCACACGTTTATTATTATCTATACACGATGGGTGATGAAGTTATTTGGTTTTTAGGAGCATTAGCAACTAAGGCCATATTGCTCCGGGGATATGCGGTGGTCATGGGCTCGAACCCCGGTCTAATCAAGAAGCGTGTGCTACGCACTGCTGCTCCTGCCCACCTGGCTACGGAGGCGCGGTGAAGTGACTGTTTTTTCTACTTGGAATTCAATTTTAATGTGACATTTCACCGAGCAATAATTTTTTCCTTTGCTAATTTTTTAGTAACATACAATATTTTCTGTTATGTGGTAATTGATACAAGAAATACACCAGATCAATATTACCTAAAAGTGTGTGCGCGCGCACACACACACACACCACACACACAGTTGCTTGCTTGCCTTCAGCCATGCTGTCTTTCCTTTTCATATTCTTGCTGTTTATTGATCGCAAGTCCAAACTCATTTCCGTTATTTGATGAAATCGGACAGACATTAGTTTACAAGTGAATGGAATAAAAGGATGTTGGGAAAAGAGGTTACTTATGCATTTGATCCATAGTTTTATCAGATTCATCATTTAGTTGTTTCTTGTTACATTTTCCCATTTACATATGACAACTTTTCTAATACTCTTGTTGGTATATAAAAAAAAAAAAGTAAAGTGCAGCCATTATCAACCCACTGCAGGGTGGAAGCCTCCTCAACAATTCATGCTGAGGGAAATGGACCATAATCTGCCACGCTGGTCCAGTGCGGGTTGGCAGATTCTGTTGTTATACCCAAGGGTAACTAACTCCTGCTGTAGTAATGTTTTTCATCATTCAGTAGGCCCGTCGAACAAGGGAAAATTGAAACCATAAATCTTTTTTCTGTGTTTTATAACCAACCAATGATCAACGTTTCCATCTGTATTATTTATAACAGACGTTTGAAGCATCCCTGAAATAAGTCCATTTTCTGCAGTTGTTCGGTAAGAAGTGATTTGGAGAGATGTTTAAGAGCAATATTTATCTTATTGGAATCGTATTTGTGTGTCTGAAGTCAACAAGTTCCAACTAATTAAATGCACTCAGTTTCTCGTCCATGCAAGTTTGTAACGTATTAATGATCTTTTAAGTAGGTAGCGCTGATGTTCGTGTGTAAACTTCGGTGTTTATCTATTTTATTAGTACAAGGGGCTACGTAATTATGCGCTAATGGTGGGTCCTAGATTAAGATCTTCACGCTTACACTTGGAAGATAGAACCTCTATCCATCACTCCGTGGCTATTTTATATATCACCACCAGCAGTAGCTCCAACGTGTGAACTCCTCTCCTTGTGTGGCCACGTCTCCTATAACGACGAGATAAAAATAACTGGTGAACAAGGTAATTGTGCTGAATGTTCCATCATTGTCATCTGTTCCTAATAAATCACGGCACAGAGTCATTAAATCATACTCTGATGGTCTCAAGTTTCGAATAGCACGTTTGTGTATGCAGTGTTATACAAAGTGATGGCCATACTGGACTGGTTGATACATTGTAGCTTATCAGAAGGTGCTGAAGACAAATTAACTAATTTGCTGATCAAATTACCGCCATTTTATGAAAACAAGCCATAAAAATATAACAGACATGGCGTTATACGTCCTGCATCAAATTCCGTGTGTCTATACCAGCTCCTCATGTTCATTAAACACTAACGTTATGTTTCAGAAAAATACTTAATCTTTCAGATACATTCTTCTGTTGGAAATACAGTCGCATGGTATAAATTAGTTTAGTTTAAGAAGGTTAGCTTGTACATTACAATTATTTAATTGTAAAAATATATTCACAAATAATTTAATTAGTACAAACCTTCCCCCCCTCCCAATTTCTAATTTAAAGAATCCAGAGGAAGAAGATATACATGCAAGCAAGTACAATGAAAACATTTTAATAAACGTTCTTTGGGTCTGGTTGATCATATATAAAACTGTATGTTAACAGAAATGTGGCATAAATATTAGCAAATGTTATTACCGTAGATTCGTTTTTATGAGAAATTACATACGAAAAAAATAATAGTAAAATAAAAATTCTTGGATATAATAATAAGTTTACGGGAATTTACTAGAAATGTTTTTAAAAATTGCCAACGGATATCTTTTCACCAAAGCCTGAGTATTTCCATTCATCGCATTTTGATTCAATGGATTGATTTTGTCTAACTTTCACTTGTTGGTCTCTTTAAGATTTTACATAGTTAATTTTTTGTGAAATTCTTACTTGTATCTAAAATCTGATACTCGTTGAGGTTTTATTTTACATCTGCAGTTCACGTGTTGCTCCAGGCTGTAAACACATCAGTTTAATCATAAATAATATACTGTTATAATTATGTTATACAGTTAATTATTGAACTATCCCATGTTATTATGAGGGCTGGAAAAATCTCCGTAAACATATATAGAACCATAGGCCAGAAAATATTGAAATGCTGCTTTATCTATTCCCGTTATAAAATTAAAGAGAAATCTTGATACTAATAAACAAAAATCAAGTATATATCTGTAATGTTTCATATTTTTTAAATTTTTTTTTGCCAACATATCAAAAATAAAAACCACCTTGGAATTTTTTAAATTTCATTTTAACAAAATGGGGGGGGGGGGAACCTAAATGCACACATGGCAAAAAATAATGATCAGCAATATTACTCACAGAGCTATCCACTCATATGGAATAAATATTGCCAAATGCGTTAATTATTGTTTCAATCATTGTTAATTTATCCACCCAGTTCCTATTAAAGTTGCTGTTTCCTTCTTGAAGTTAGTTCCCCTTTTGTTTCAATCGGATACAAAAAGAAGTCATTGAGTTTACATTTTTACTTAGAAAAAGAGAATTTTTCTACGTAAAACTTTTGTAAATACTGATTGACTTTAAGTATCCATCTGCATAGCTTATTTTCAGTGCTTCGTAATTTAATCAGTTCTTACCGTTGATTACACACGTGTGTTACAACAGTGGAGGGTGTTAATATCACTTGATACTCGTAATATTTTACATAAACAACATCTGTTGATTTTGGTGAAAGAATAATCTTGGATTTTTTGCATTTACTGAAAACTTAAGGCAAAACATTGTGTAAAAAATACACAATTGAGCTGTATATAGTTGAATCACGTCTTTCCATCATTTGCCCAGTTTGACCTCCCAGAATTCATCATCCCCTTTACCAAATCCTGATTCCGCCATTATGAGAGAGCGAACGGGGATAGGATAGTGAAGTAAATTACTCTTTGACATTACAGTTAACGTTCTTCTAAATAACAGCCATTAAAGCGCACTTCTACCTCGTCCACTATAATTTTTGTGATGGTGATAGCAGTCACATAACGCCTCTTTCTGCTATTCGACAGCAGTTTCGCATGCATGGTTGCTTGAAGCGATTGTAGCGCCACTCATGAAACAAAAATTAACTGGACATCTTGAGTTTGATTAGTAATGTACTGTACTGTGAAGTTGGTTGGTTGGTGTGTGTCAGTAGTCCTGTTGCTGTTTGCATTGCTTTGGGCGCCATCTGTCGACTGCGATCACCATTACACAGAAATTATTTACGGAGGATGCGGAAAGGTCAGTGAATGACCACCGCATATCCCAGGAGCAATATGGCCTTAGTTGCTAATGCTCCTAAAAAAGTAGTCACGCGGTTATTCAAAGTGCGTACTTCTGTACCTGCGCGCTAAAATCTACGCCAAAATTCTTTATATACATTATTAAAAATAAATAAATAGCTGGGAAAGAATAAGACTGTACCACAAACTACTACAAACATGTTTCTGAAAACAGCAGAGCTAAGCTTGCGCCGATTTTTTGGTTCTTTGGCATGAACTGAACTTAAATTTCATACGAAAAATAACATCCAGAGCCTTTTTTAGATAACGAGGTAGAAGACGTTGCTCAGGAGGTTAAAGTGACGAAAGTCGGAGGGTTATGCGTCATCTTGTATCGTCGCAGAGTTAGCGTTCTGAATGCATTCGCTAGTTGACTACTCGCTGTCAGTTAACTGATTGGACTAACGAAGTCAGTGAATATTAATCATAGAAATCCTTTGGTATTAGTCAGTGAGCAGTCAGCAGGAATTGTCATGGCTGTGGGGTGAGAAACATGGGTAAAATAAAAATGAAAAATAAATTAAAGAAAATTCTTTTCAAAATTATACGGAAGAGCGATGGAGGTCGCCACTTGTACACTGGTTTGCAAAATTTAAGGACCAGTCAGGTTTTCACCTGTAGCTTCTCATAGGAGTGGTCTGGATATTGGAAAAGCATACCAAAGGAACCTCGTGAGATACAGAAATGAAGGAAACAAAAAGGTACAGAGGGACTTTATTCAAAAATGGCAACTTTCAGCCGTGATACATCGGGCGTTATCATCCATAAACACGAACTCCGGACCAGTGGCACCTCGGAACAGACGCACATGGGGAAGGATTACCTCAATACAGTAGCGTGCACAGGTTACAGTACCGCTTTCCAGTATCTGGAGTTGTGTACGTCCATCCAAAATAACGCTTCCCCAGACGAGAACACCTCGACCGCCATATCGATCCCTTTCAATGATGTTTGCAGGGTGATACCATGTGCAGACCTCTCGCCAGATTAGCCGATGTCCAGAATCGCTATTGAGACTGAATCTACTCTCATCAGTAAGTAGTACCTTAAGTAAAGATTTTGTGGTTGTAACCTTTAGAAATAGTGTTGGTCCTTTAGTTCTGCACACCAGTGTATTCTAGATTGATTCAGGAAACTACTTGGAAACTTTATTGATCTGACTGGCAGGTAAACCAGTTATTATTCATGTTGATGCTGTTGTTTGGTTTTTAGGAGCATGAGCAACTAAGGCCATATTGCTCCGGGGATATGCGGTGGTCATTCCCTGACCTTTCCGCATCCTCCGTATTTGGTGAGCACGGGTTCGAACCCCGGTCTAATCAAGAAGCATGCGCCACGCAGTGCAGCTCCTGCCCACCTGGCTACGGAGGCGCCTCATACTGATGCAAATGCAGCCTCTCCTCTTTGGAATAGAAGAATCTATTCCAAAGAGGAGAGGCTGCATTTGCATAGATTCTTTGCAGATAAATTCTTCAAGTAGCTTCCCTTTAGGGTCCGTCTTAGAACCCTAAAGGAAAGCTACTTGAAGAATTTATCTATACTAAAGATTTAACTATTTTGTATACTCAGGGACATCCTACTTTCATTAGTTCTACTGGCCAATCTTTTATAGATTTGACTCTTATCAATTGTTCTTTTGGTAGAAATAGTCAAA